>NW_027104532.1:0-225997 GCF_902728285.1 Clytia hemisphaerica
CCGATCGAAAAAGGACGCAAATTATAGCGAATTTATTTTTTTATCTATTTTGTTGCGACTTGTATTGATTTTGTTCTTACAAAGTAAAACAGGGACATTGCACATTATATGATGAGCATATTTATTTTTCTTTTAAGCGAAGCATCTACTTTATAAGAATCAAGTAAATAGCTCTTCAAGAGCAGCCAACGACGAATATTTCTCAAATGCCTGTACTATTTTTCCAGGAGAATGAATTTAAGAGAAAAAAACAGTAACATTTTTCTTAGCGAACAGACATGAAAATGAAAATCGATCTAAGAGGATGTGAGTTTTATCAAAAGGACAGGCGCCAATTTCAATAAAATATCTGTTTGGAAAATCCAGGAGCGTTTGAAAAAAGAACACATCAAATTTTCCAACAAAACTCTGTTGTGTTAGCAAAATCCAGGAGCAATCACAAAAAAGAACACATATATTTTTCCAGTAAGAAAATTTTGGGAAACAAAAACAGAACAAAATAACTTTTTTCCCAGGATCTATGTGTATAAAACACATGCATTTTTCCAGGAGCCCGAATTTCCTCATCAAACAGATATTTTTTCCAGGAGCTAAAATTTTTTTTTCTTTTCTTTATAATATAGGTTACACGGTACACTAACGAACAAATAAGACGAAACACTACTGACGAAAAAACATAATAGCCTTACCCCCCGCTAGGCAACAAGTGATATCTCCAGAGGTGCAAGGCTATATGAAGGAATAAAAAAGTTTTTGTTAATAAAATTAATCAAAAAACATTATAAGGATAGAGGAAAAGGTGAGCTATGATTGTTTGAGATTAAAATAGTTTAAAATAGTGCCCCACTGAACCTACCAAAGAACAAAGAATTGCGTGGTTTAGAAGTGAAGTTAGGCTTTCATCACCATATAATAAAAGCCGACAAAATTTAGAGGGATTAAGTGGGAAAAGATTTATGCCTAAGGTATGAAGCTTGTTAGATAGAGATTGTCTTTCATGGAATGGAATATATAGAGCGATGCAAAATAAAGTGTTGTGAATTTTCAACAGAGTTTGTCCGACAACCACAGAAAGGGTCTAAAGTATCACGAAAACCGTGCTTAAACTTGTGCTCGTTGAGATGACCGAATCCAACACGAAGCCTATTGAGAAGGACAACACCTTGATTATCAGGGACATGAAAAACATGACACTGCTTGGGTCTCAAGAATTTATAAAAAGCTTTCTTAAGGGGGGGTTTCAGGGGGTACCCGATTCCGCAATTCCGCCAATTTTTTCTCCACTTTCCGTCAAACCGTCTTAAATTGAACCAAAATTCCGTCACCGAAAATTCCTTTGAAATTCAATATTTTTGTCGAAAATTCCGCAAATTTGGAATATCTTTTACCAATTCCGAAATTCCGCAGTTTTTTTTGCTAAATTCCGTTTTTCCGCACTAAAATTGTCTAATTTTCCGTCTCCGTCAGAGAACCCAATTTCCGTAATTCCGTCTAAATTTTCGCCAAATTCCGCCACTCCGTCCGAAAAAAGGGCCGATTCCGCTCCTCCGCCAAACGTGAAACCCCCCCCTCTTAAGGTGGTAGTCTACTGAGAAATGGAAAAAGTCATTTTTTTACTTTTTTTGTAATAACTTTTGAAATATTTAAGATATCTCAATGAAACTTTCCACAATGGTAGTAAAACTATTAACAATGCAAAATATGAAAAAAAAATTCTAAAAATAGCACAGACAGGGGTGATACCGACCAGGGGGTTACGTACTATAGTTTTCTCCATACAGGTTTTTAAAGACTTCTAAAACGTTTTAGCAAAAGATTTTTGGTATGGTGGTTGGTAATCATCAAAGGCAGAGGATGAGTGAAAAAAAAATTCATAATTATTTTCCAGGGGGTCTGGAACCTAAAAAACGTGATTTTTGAGATTTAGAACCAATGACAGATTTTTTTGAATTTTTTCTTCACTCATCCTCTGCCAAATGGTCCAAGAAACAATTTCATGGAGCTAGCACTTTTCAATACTCATCCAACCAGTCAGGTTTCAAAAGTTAAAGTAAAACATTTCACAAAAATTGATAAAATATCCAAAAATCAACAAAAACATGTTGCGCTAAAGTCATGTATACATAGCAAAGTTTGCGGTAATCTTGCGATAACATCAAATTTGGGTGAAAACAGCCACATAAGTGTGTCGAAATGTTCATTGAAAGTCCAGCATGACTCTCTGCAGGCATGAAAACTTTTTGTGTGCATATTTTTATTCACATACACTAGATGACAATGAGCAATGAGCTGGCTTGACCGAAGGAAGGCTGTTATGAGTGGCAGGTGTCAGATGAGAATGTGCGTTTCCAGAAGTTAGGTCCAGTTCATTATAATGCACATTTCCATCTCTGTTACATCATGTTGTGCTTGGAAATATCTCAGTTACATTTAAATCCACTACCAAACATTATGTGAGCCACCAAAAGCACACCGCCTACCGTATATGCTCTCAAAACAAAATGGCGGCAACTTAAATGTTTTTCGTAGAAATCCAGCAACATAACCAATGTACAGCAACTTTATAGCTTCTGTAGGGTCTATTCTTCATTTAAACAAATCATTTCCATCAAAGAAATTAAGTTTTGATCTAAAACATGCCAAGAAATCTGCAGAATCACGCTTACAGCTTGCTTTTCAGCTTGATCTGATGTGTTACACTACTGAACCTACCATCTTTAATTTTAAGGATGACGTAATGCCACGGAAAATAATATTTTGACGCTCGAAAAGGGCGTAAAAAGAGCTTTCTTTTGGTGTATCACATTGCTATGTTCCGACCGAGATTGAAGAAATAAGTCCTTAGCAACGGGATTTTTTCCGTTGCTAGGGCGATTTTTCAAGCACCCAGCAGGACAAAAATGCTCACTGCGACCTGAAAAATAAAGATATCTCTCTGAAATTTCCAGGAGATGTTTAGAAAGACCTAAGGATCTCAAAACACCCAAACACCAAAATTCGGCAATTTTTTCGATGATGTTCCATTTCTCAGTAGACTACCACCTTAAAGGTAGATTTCTTATATCATCGTCCAGGATATTTTACTGAGATATGCAGTAGGGAAAGAAAGTATTTCGGTTTTCGTACGTTCAGTCCGTATATTAAGAGGTTAAATAGGATTTCTTGTTCTTAGAGCTATGTGCGCTGTCAACCTTGCTGGCAGGTAGTTACGTAAATAAGACAGAGTTTTGCTTAAAATAATTTCATAGAAGAATATCATTCTTCTTGCAAAACGCCTGTCAGCAAGGCTTTTGTTGGGATATCATCCATACTACATGATGCCATAGTTATCACTCTTTGTTAACTTTGTTATTTTTTCTTTGTATTTTGTATATAGCTGAAATGAGAAAACATTGTAAATTAGTATTAGAAAAAGCATATGATAGTATATAATATCATGCTATAGATTATATATTATGTTATTATGTTTTCCCTACCTTGCTGACTCACCTGATAGTGTCTGGATGAATGTAGCATTTGGAGTCAGCAAGGCCCTGCTGGTTTCTGTTGGCCTTGTTTGCCCAACTGCACTGTCATGCTCTCTGCTCCAGTTCCCTTTTGCTATAAAGCCTTTGCATGCAGGCAGTTCCAGTTGGGCTAGAGTCAGTGTTATCTTGACTAGCAAAATAAAGTGAAGTTAAAGTGCTTCGTCTGATAAGCCTTTAACTAAACTGTAACTTGTACATATTTGATTTGGTATATCTCAAGATGTTTTAGAGAAAGAGATTTATACATAGGATTTGTAAATCCACCTCGTCTCAGTCAACTGATACCAGTACCTGTAAATAACCCGACCCAACACTTTCAAGGCCAAGTTCAGAGTATATTTCATCCTGAGACGTTCCACGAAAACAGCATGTGATGGCTAAACAGGCATTGTATTGAATGGTTTCCAGCTTCTTCACAAAAGAGGCATTACCTGGACGGTCATATACGATATCACCGTAGTCAAGATGAGGTCTAATGAAAGATTTATAAATAGTTAGCAGAGATTTCTTAGGTATACCTATGTTTGCGAAGTCTGTTAATGAGGCCAATACCTTTATTGGCCATTTTGATCTTCTCATCAAGATGGCGATTAAAAGAAAGTTTTGAATCCAGGATAAGACCAAGATGTTTCTAGTGCTCACTGGCATTTATGTCATTGTTATTGAAAGAGATCACAGGAGCATTAGCAGGGTTGAATCTACAACTGAAATAGACTTCTACAGCTTGTTTTGTTGGGTCAGGGTTAAATGACATCTTCCATTGACGAGCCCACTCACTTATCCTGGAAAGATCTCTATACAGTGCTTCAAGACTCAAAACTTGATCCAAGACTAGGGAAAATAATAAAGTATCATCAGCAAAGATTTTAGGCTTGGACTCAAGATTAACTGGGAGATCATTGATGTAAATCAACAAGAACAAAGTACCTAGAATTGAGCCTTGAGGAACCCCAGCATTAACCCGCTTCCACTCCGATGTTTTCCCATTTAACACAACTCTTTGATACCTATCAGTAAGAAAGTTTTGCGTTAAGGAAAGCAAATGTCCTGTCACCCCATAGGACTTAAATTTGAAAATTAAACCATCATGCCATACCCGATCAAATGCTTTTGAGATATCCAAGAACACCCCTCTTGTGTCTAACGGAGGGTCCACGTCAAACCCTGTATAAATGTCATGCGTTATGGATAACAACTGAGAAATGCAAGAGTCCCTTTCCCGAAAGCCAGACTGACATGGAGAAAAAAGAGTGTTTGTTTCAAAATATCTGGAAAGTGCATCATAGATACACTTTTCAAATATTTTTGCAAACGCCGGAAAAAGAGAGACTGGTCTATAGTTCTTAGGAATGCTCCTGTCACCTTTCTTGTAGACAGGAACGACATTGCCTTTCTTCCACTGCGATGGGAAGATACTAGAGGTTATAGAATGTTGGAAAATCTTAAGTAAAGGTTTAACTAAGGAAACCCCACAGATCCTAACCATTCGAGTAGAAACGTCATCCCAACCATGGGCCTCTATTTTTTCTTTGTCGAAATCGAGGTTATTTATTCGAGAGTCAGTGAGAAATTGGTCAGGCGGTAACACGCTGCCAGTCTTCGATCAAAGAGCATTGCTTACAAAAAAAAAGGATTAAAACTGTTGGCCTACTCTGAAACGTCACTCACAAGAACATTTCTTTCATTTTGAATAGGTGGTATCTTAGGAGTTCTACGTACGTTTATGAACTATTTAAGGATAGACCAGTATTTCTTACTTCCGATGTTTGGGTCGTTAAGTGAGTTTCCAAGACGAGCGTAGTAGCTAACCTAGGCAGTTTTAATGGCCAACCTACACCTCTCAGTCATATCATCGAGAGCAAGACCATCCAAGGGATTATTCCGCTTCTTAAAGCGGCGATATATTTTAGCTTTGTCGAGAAGCATTTGCTTTATCTCAGGAGTCATCCACAAACCATCCTTATCTCTGATAGTAATTGTTTTATGTTAGGTACAAACATGGAATTATTATAGACACTGGAAAAACAACGAGCTGATTTTTGCCAATTTCTCATGTACAAGCCTTGTCCGCAGTAATGACGTTATTGTTCACCCACCTTCCGCCATTAGATGATTTTTCGTAGCATTTTAATTGTATTCCTCATCAAAACTGACTTTAGTTTCTCCTCTGAGATTCAAACTCATCTAGTTAATTACTTATTATATGTCGTTATGACGTTTTGAATTTCGAGAAAGATGCAAAAACATGCTATGTATAAGAAATCGAATATTGACACCAGAAATTTCTAAACTTCAACCTCAAAAAATCCACCGTGCCAAAACAAAAGATTTTCATACCACAGTGGAGCTATGAGACTCACGCATGATAAATGCCAATCTCAGCTCTTCTCGGAGAAATATTGGAAAGATATTCCTAATTCAAAATTTCGTGTCATTATATGCATTTTGTTTGGTTTTACTCGTTTGATGATTTTTTTTTCAAACCAGATTTCATAAATGTATTCGTTTGGTATTCTAGCATTTATTTTCAAACTTTTGGCCAGCAAAAGTACAAATTAGAGAACTTTTTAGAAATAAGAGTATTAATCATTTTTCAAAATCAGAGTCCTTCGAGCCGCCATGACAGTTGTCCTTTGCGGACAAAGCCAGTACATTGATTGTTTTCTGAAACAATAATAGAAAGACAATACTTCGCTCTCCACCGTTTCATTCGATGTTTATCCAGAGTCTCTATAATAAATTCATGGTACAAAGTTAGAAAATATATTAGGAATATACTCAGAGAAAAGGGAGACGCGTGTATCTACGTTAAGTCCAAGACCCGGGGGGGGGGTACTAGGGTTGCGAGCTGACGAGGGGTGCCGCCCGACTTTCGAACTTTGGAAATTTGATTTTCTGATTTTTCCGACCCTTAGCGGGACTTTGTAAGTCCAAAAAAGGTACCTTTAAGGACCCTCCATTTGCCTAAGTAATAGATTCTAAAACTTGAGGCCGTGAAGATGAGAAAATGAGATCAATGCAATATGGAACACAGTCAGTCATAGTGAGTAACCTCGCCAATCAACTGATGTAACCCATACTGCAGTAGTATGTCGCTAATGCCCTCTCCTTGAGAATTATTGACATCGCTAGACCACCAATTTGAGTTTTTTGCATTGTAATCGCCAAGAAAAAGAGCTAACGTGGGAGAAACATCGTAAATTTTCCTGAAAGTTTCCTCCAAATTTTGCTTGAATGCAATTCTTCTTTTGAGATAGAGAAGACAAAGAATGAGATGTTTTGAGCCAGATTTGACTTCGCAAACAAGACAATCATGAAGAGAAGACAGCTTGGGCCTGTCAACTGAAAGGTGATCTCTGGAATAGAGGCAAACCCCACCCTGTTTTAAGTCAGATGGATGATCACATCTGAGTAGATGTCATCCTCTATGGATGAATCAAGAAATGACTCACCGATGCAGAAATATCAAAGGGAGCGATAAGTAGTAATATTAGGAAATCCCAAAGAGTTTAATAATGTAAAGCGCAAACTTAGACTGAAGTCAATATAAAAATACTTACAAGAGTTAAACCTTCCTATGCATGCCGTATACTACTGCAAGCTTATTCACATCTAGATCAACAAGCTAAAATTTCAGAAAATGGAAAAAACAACCAAATCTGACCTGAACCTGACCTTGATGAAGATAAGATTGACAACAACCGTTGTACGGAGCTTAATTGCATTAAAGATAATGAAAAATGAGATTCAATGTCATAAATGTCAAAGAATGCTACATTGTGCCTGCAATGGACTACCACCATAACCAGCTGAGTAAGTTTTTGAATAAAGGTTACAGAAAATACCAATGTATAACTTGTTGTTCTCCAGCAAAAGACCTCAGTATAAAAATCCATCATCAAGCAACTTACAAGCAAGATGTCAGGAATACCTAAAAGATAAAAATCAAGTAACTGATCCAATCCAGTGCCAATTTTCCGTCCTAGAAAAGAAGCTATCCACAGAAATTGAAGAGACAGTGAATGCTAAGATTTTGAAAGTTCAAGTGGCAAAGGAACAATTGAAAAGTTTTGCCGACGCTTCGAAAGTAAATGGTTCGTTGAACCTAAACAACATGAAGCAGTAACATGGGGGGAGAATATCGAAGAGCAAATCAATAAACACAAACAACAACATCCACGGGGTGCATGCAAAAGAAAATAAAGAAGATATTGATTTCATGAACGAACTTTTGAACGACATCAACGTAAAAACTCAACCAACCTTCGTCTCTCGAGTTGGAAAACAATCAAATGGTGTGCGCCCAATCAAAGTTGCATTCAAAGACAGCCATATAAAATACCGCTTCATGAAGAAGTTGACTGAGCTAAGACAGCATGAGAAGTACTTAAAATTAAGCATCACTGACGATTTAACAAAAATGGAGAGAGAGCAAATCAAAGAATTGTTTTTTTTTGTTTTTTTTTATATGATTTGAGAAGCTACATTACTACTTACAAAGACAAACACAGAAAGAATAAATAGCTCATCCCCCCGCAAGGCACTAAGTGATATCGCCAAGGGTACTAAGCTATTGAATAAAATTAAAAACTTAAAGGGAAAACCATCACTAAAAGGATAAACACAAATATTAAAAAATATTATAGAGCTGTGTAAGAAGATCATCAAACTAAAATAAGGCACCACTAAACCTTTCAGAGTCGAGAATAAATTCAATGACAAGATTAATTATTATGTTATTTATGTTGAAAGGTAATTCTGGATCACCGAACAACAAAAGGTTGAAGAGCTTAGGAGGGCTCAGTGGATAAATATTTATGTCTTGGTTCAGAAGTTTGTTGGGATCCGTTTGTTGAACATAAGATGTCTTGCCTGAGAGTAAATAGAGCAGTGCAAAAGAAAGTGTTGAGAGTTTTTGATGGAATTTGCTCTACACGCACAAAATGGATCTAAGGTGTCACGAAAACCGTGTCTAAATTTACGTTCATTGAGGTGACTAAATCCTACCCGAAGACGATTGAGAAGGACAACACCTTGATTATCAGGGACATCAAAAACATGACACTGCTTGGGTCTCAAGAATTTATAAAAAGCTTTCTTAAGGGGGGGGGGTTTCAGGGGGTACCCGATTCCGCAATTCCGCCAATTTTTTCTCCACTCCATCCTGGTTGTCACGAGCTCCAAAAACAGGAGAAGGTTTGGGCCTTAGAAACTCGAGGATTGCTTTTTTGAAGGTAGATACTGAAGGCATATCTCTTATACGACCAGCCAGAATATTCCACTGTGTTATGCAGTATGGATAAAAAGAATTCTGGAAACACTCAGTTCGAATATTAAGTTGATAAATAGGATTTCTTGTTCTCAGATTACCCGGTGCCGCAAGTCTTGCTGGTAAGTAGTTACGTAAGTAAGAGGGGGCTAAATTGTTTAAAATTTTGTAGAAGAAGATCATTCTCCTACTAAATTGACGATCAGCAAGACTCTCAAGACCAAGTTCAGAATAAAGTTTTTTTTGAGACGTTCCACGAAAGCAGCCTGTTATAGCAAGGCAGGCATTATATTGGATGGATTCAAGCTTACGAACAAAAGTCGAATTTCCAGGATGGTCGTATATAATATCCCCATAGTCTAAATGTGGTCTAATGTAAGATTTGTATAAAGTAAGCAGAGATTTTCTTGGTACATGTTTGCGAAGTCTGTTGATGAGGCCAATACCTTTGTTGGCCTTTTTTATTTTTTCGTCTAAATGGTGACTGAATGAGAGTTTGGAATCCAAGATAAGACCTAGATGCTTTTGACATTCACTAGTTCTTATGTCAGTATTATTGAAAGATAAAACAGGAGCATTAGCTGGTAAGAGCTTTTTGGAAAAGTAAAATTCCACAGCTTGTTTTGTGGGATCAGGATTAAAAGACATCTTCCATTGACGAGCCCACTCATTTATTCTTGCAAGATCTCTGTTTAATTGCTCACTGCTCAAAAGTTGGTCAATCACTAATGAAAATAAAGACGTGTCATCAGCGAAGATTTTAGAATTGGTCTCGAGATTGTTGGGAAGGTCGTTGATGTAGATTAGAAAAAACAAAGGACCAAGAATTGAGCCTTGAGGAACTCCTGCCTTGATTTGTTTCCACTCAGAGGTTTTCCCATTCAAAAAAACCCTCTGATACCTACCTGATAGAAAATTTCTCAAAAGGCAAAGTAAGGGACCAGTTACCCCATAGGATTGGAGTTTGTAAATTAAACCCTCATGCCAGACTCGATCAAATGCCTTTGAGATATCAAGAAACACTCCCCTCGTGTCCGAAGGTGGATCAGTGTCAAACCCTGTAAAGATGTCATGCGTTATGGACAACAACTGAGAGACACAAGAATCACCCTCCCGAAAACCTGACTGGCACGAAGTAAAAAGATTGTTGCTAATCAATCAAAGAATGGAAAAAAAGAGCAGACGAGATGAATAAAGCACCAAGTCGAATGAAGATTTTAATTGGAGGGTGCGGGGAAATCCTCGTGACAAACTGTACCTTAAAAATATTTTTTGTACAAGATCGGTTTAGAGGCCCTCGTGTGCCTGGATTGTAATTCTTTAATAAATGGATGGATGGGATGGGATGGGATGGGATGGGATGGGATGGGATGGGATGGGATGGGATGGGATGGGATGGGATGGGATGGGATGGGATGGGATGGGGATGGGATGGGATGGGATGGGATGGGGGATGGGATGGGGATGGGATGACTGGATGGGATGACCTGGATGGGATGACCTGGATGGGATGACCTGGATGGCTTGGGATGGATGGCATGGCATGGATGGGATGGATGGCATGGGATGGATGGCATGGATGGGATGGGATGGCATGGGATGGCATGGCATGGCATGGCATGGCATGGCATGGATGGGATGGATGGGATGGATGGGATGGCCTGGATGGCATGGATGGATGGCATGGGATGGCATGGGATGGCATGGCATAGATGGGATGGCATGGATGGCATGGCATGGATGAGATGGGATGGCATGGATGGGATGGCATGGATGGTATGGATGGATAGGATGGGATGGGATGGGATGGGATGGGATGGGATGGGATGGGATGGGATGGGATGGGATGGGATGGGATGGCATGGATGGGATGGCATGATAAATAAATAAATAAAGCTTAGAACCATGAACTTCTAACGACTGGACAGAGAACTCATCATACGAGCGCGTAGTTTTCATTGTTCATTGTTTTAAATAGGATGATCACGTTCTGTTCACGTGATATTGCGTCAGAAAAAGTTGAGGTCTCGATAGCCCAGACACTAAAATTCACCGTCTGTGAGAAAAAACTGAATCGCGGTACAAAAAACAAGCAAAACTTTTGGAAGTGAGACCCAAACTTTCTTCTCATCACTCAACTTCCACTCTGCTCTAGTTCAATTTCTGTTTTTCTTCAACACCACATTCTTTATCTTTTTTACTCAATTACAATAATTATGGATGAGTTCACCAGTGAGAATATAATTGATTTTGACGATGCTGATTATAATCAAGAAGAAATGGAGGAACTTTTCTTTGTTACTGAAAACAGTGGAAAAGTCTACTTTGAGATTGAGTTAAAAGAGGATGATCAACAAACTATATGTGGCAATGATAAGAGTATCATCATCATTTGTGATGTTGTTTTGAGGGGCGTCGTAATCTATTTAGACTACCTGCTAGAGTATCAACGATACCCCCAATCACCTTTGTAGACGACAGAGACGTGGATTTGGTAGAACAGAGATTTGGGAAAAGAGGATAAGAAACGCCGCTGCCGCTCGCTGTTTTTCTATTCTTTCCCTTTGAATTCGGCACCCTTTGAAGAAGCAAGGCTGTGGAATAGTTGAGCAAGAAGAAAGGCCGAAACAAAATGGCGTTACGTACAGGTTAACCAATGTTCAAGAAAGAAGTCCTCGAATAAAGCTTTCTTGTGAGTACTTTGTGAAAAAGAGGAAAATCATTCTATATTCTGGGAGTAAAGATGGCGGACACGAGGCATGCTTGAAATTTTGAAAAATTAGGATCAATTTCTTTCTGGCTTGTATTGCTCTGAATGAATTTTTTGTGTTGCAGACATAATTTTTATGGGTAGTAGGAAGGTTGATTGTAACCACCTATGCCTTAGTTTTCCAGGGCACTCTCTAGAACTTCTTGGCATTTTGATTTAAGATGGACAATATCGATTGATAATGTTGTTGTTTTTTTCAACTTTTAGATGAAAAAATAGTGTAATCTTAGAGAAACTTCCTCCATGGTAATGGAATTGAGATTCAGTTAGTATACTTGATTTTCTCTGTGGTACTTTAGCTTTATCTAGGGAAAGCATTGACTTTTGGGTTGGAAATTTCAAGTTTCGACAGCAAAAACATTGCAAAGTTCAAATAACTTCAACATGTGATATTTATAAAGTCTGACTATTGATGGGCCATGATTTTGACCGGTCAGTGGATTGACTCACAAGGCTTTGACAATTTTGCAGCCAAAACATAATTTCACCGGTGGACTTTACAGTCTGTGTTAGGGTAATTCATACAGATTGCTTACAAAAAAGCCCTAGTTTTACAGTAGATTTTCATTTTATATATTTTCAGGCTAGTTATCGTCATTTTCCCTATGAAATACTGTTTATAACAACACTACCCAGAAAAACCAGCCCACAGAAAGTTATGTATTGGCCATCCCACAGTGATCTTTCATTGGAAATTTTGTAAAATCGGGATTATTTTGAATAATTTCCTTTGTATCTTCTTAAGTAGTGCTCATAAGGAGATGAAATTTGGTATATAATGTCTCCTTATAGCAATGAAAGAGAGAGAGAGAGAAGCTGACCCTCCGATATCATCGGACCGGGCCCTATCCCGGGATAGTTTCCTACCCCTAGATAGGGAAATCACAGCGCTTACCAGACATTGTACTCTGTGCTCGCGACACATCAGAGCCGTGCTGTATCGAAGATGATACTCGAACAGCACGGGAGAACCTTGCGTTCTCGCAGGTACTGAACATATGAGTACCATCACCACACCACATTCAATGTCCAGCATATCTCCCCATACTCTTGTATCAGAGTGATGGTACCCTATTCCCCTCACATGGTATGCAATGAAAATGTAGCAAAAAAGGTTTTTTGATACATCAAACTGTTCATCAGTTATTGGGCACTTTCGTTTTCGAGAGATCCCTCTATCCCGTCCTCATCCCGGTTGAAATCCCTCTAAATCGGAATCAAGATAATTCCGAATAGGAAAGTGCTAGAGACTTGAAATTTTCACAGAATGTACTTATATTTGTGATCTAAAGGATAAAAGAAATAGAAAGCTTTTTTGTTTAGTCAATTTCCTAAAAAACAAGGAAATTTAAATCCGATTAATACAATCAAAGATCGCCTTGTCCAAGCACTGTTGCAATGAAGCAAAGATTGACTCAGGATGATCCATTTTTGCATTTTGACCTTCACGTTAAGGCATAAGGCTAAGGGAAAAGTATGCTAAAAGAGGAAATTAAACCTGCAGAAACTATATTACGTGCATTATTTAGCTTGAACAAAACAGAATAGAATGGAGTAATAAATATATGCAGTGGATGTTGATATTTTGTAAATGTTTTCTGGGCAGCCGTGGATATGAACAGTTAAACCTGGTTGGGCACCGCCTATATTATCCTTTGAAATTGGATATATACTTGGAAAATGTTTTTTATAGTCTTCTCAATTTCATTTCAAGTTAAGTCATGAATGATCTTGATTTTTTTCATGCAATACGTCTTTATTTTCCCAGGTGTTATAAATGAAGGTGAATCATAAAAAACCCTTTTTGGTTTAATCTTTTTTAGAAAAATTTCAAATTATACACTTTTATTATACTGTTTTATTTGCTAGATAGATATTTCATTATATCAGGGGAAATCCCTAGATGGAGCTGTTTTGTATAACTATTATATTTTTTTAAATAATGTTTTTGGATTATTTTATGCTTTATTCTTTCGAGTTCATAAAGCTCTTAAAAGAAAGACTTCATAATATTTGTGATCTAGCATTGGTATCAGGAATTATCATCGCTTCTTTTTTCTTTTTTTCTTTTGAGCTCTATTTTTTCCTTTCCTCCAATTTGTTCTATTACCCAACATCGCTACCCGGCTGAAGAGGCCTCCATGATATTGTTTCTTAGAAACTCTAGTCCAAGAAATAACGAAAAATTATCTTGATATCAATCACGGCTGCCATTTTTTGTTTGTACTTCTAGTCATAATATCGCATAACGAATCAATCGCTCTGATTGGTTCAGAATGAAAACAATCGATCGGCCGCAGACATTTCAATAGAAACAAAAGATTCTACAGCCTCGCTTCAAATAGATGAATAGCGTATTTCTTATCCTTTTTTCCCAAATCTCTAGCTAGACGTCCAATACCCAGCACGGAGAACAAAGCAAGGACCCAAAATTGGTAAATTAATATTTTTTTCCGAGAAATATTGATGATCGATATCTTGTGACGGCAAGGGCTAAAATTCCAGATGATACAATCAAATAACTGATGTGTGTCTTAATTGATTATGTATTATATTCTGTAATAATTGAGGGAGGGCAACAGTATAATCAATTGTTATAAATAAAAGTAGAAGAAGAAATGAGCCAATCATATAATTCACCCCACAAACATTTCCGATAATGTTCTATGGATATCCTGAACGGTGGGAAAAATACCCCAAAATTATTCTTATTAAAGTCTAGTAAAGGTCTATAAAGGTCTATTCATCTATTTTATGTCTTTCTTACCTATCTTTCTGTATAATGTTTTTCTGCTTGTTCTCAGAAATAATATAAAGCTTCCTTTTAATTCTTTTCCCTTTTTTAGTGCTAAATCGGCAAGAGCTAGTACCCTTACAAGTAGAAGCAGGGAATCATTTCTCAATAGCATTTGATTCGGCAATCAATGATAAGATCCTAAACCTCAGACATGAAGAAGTGCTGACTCCAGGAAATTATGCCGTCAAATCGGCGAAAATAATACAGGAAAAATCAGAGAGTGTTTCCAAAGACATCTCAGATTTTGCTGCACACATTCAAGTCATTCAAGACCTTTTAATCCCCTGTGTGAACACCGACTACTGTTCCGAGGCTAGACAAATAGGATGCACAAAGTTTTCCCAAGTCAGTGTTAGCGAATCCGGAAGGAGTAAATTCAGGGCAATATTCGATAAACTACAATTGAACGAAGGATTTGATATTCTTTACACATTCATGGTAACAAAAGCATTATCTTTGATTCTGAATTGGAAAAACGATAAACTCATTGAACTCTCTAAAACCACACTAAAATAAGCTTATCACCTGAAGAGGAAAAACTCCTCAGATATGTGAGTGGTTCTATTCCCTATTCCCTCAAAAAAAGGTTTTCACGGGTGAAAGAGTCGAATCTTAAGAGGGCTGCTCTTAAAGTAGTCAATGCATGGTGTCTTGATGGTGACAATGAAGATACAAGTGATTTTCACGAGTATACGCTATAATGGACAAATCGGATAAATCGTGGGGGATTAATGATTGTGAAAGAACCTTTTTATGTGTTCATAAAAAGAATCGAGATAGCTGTACGTGAAGTCTTGAATGTTACATAAATCGAAAATTACCGTGGAGAGGACTTGAGAGACCTGATTTTAGAGAAGCTCATGAAAAGCACCTTCATTGAAGGTACATGGGCCTCATTAAGCAGGATGATTCTGAATGAAAAACTTAGAGTCATGTTGAAGGAAAAATTTTTGAAAAAATGGGTCAATTTACGCATTCGATCCTTTGTCACAGCATGGATTCAAGTTGCTAAACTAAAACAAACTGAGAATAAAATTTCTAAAAAAGCTGAAGTGTCTTTGAGAAAAGGTCATAGTACCTAAATTCTCATATGAATTTGAGACTTTTCCATATGTATATATCTAAAATTATCTTTTAGAGCAAAAATATTGTATTATTTCTATCTTCTGATTGCATCAATCGTGCCCCCTTTTGTTACTTTTTTTATCATAAAAAATTCCTAAATTTCTTTCCAAGCTGATACTTTATCTGCCAAAGATTACTCCTATAACCTTGGGTCTGGTGATCTTCTGCTAATATTGACTTGATGTAATTTGTAGGGTAATACTAAAATACGCAACCACCCACAACCAGCCACAACCAGCCACAACCACCCACAACCAGCCACAATCAGCCACAACCACCCACAATCAGCCACAACCACCCACAGCCAGCCACAATCAGCCACAACCAGCCACAATCGGACCACAACCAGCCACAACCAGCCACAACCACCCAGGAAAAGGTACAACCAGCCAGAAAAAAAGGTACAACCACCCACAACCAGCCAGAAAAAGGTACAACCAGCCAGAAAAAAGGTACAACCAGCCACAATCACCCAGGAAAAGGTACAACCAGCCAGAAAAAAAGGTACAACCACCCACAACCAGCCAGAAAAAGGTACAACCAGCCAGAAAAAAGGTACGACCAGCCACAATCACCCAGAAAAAGGTACAACCACCCAGGAAAAGGTACAACCAGCCAGAAAAAAATATACAACCAGCCACAACCACCCAGAAAAAGGTACAACCAGCCAGAAAAAAGGTACAACCCCCCCACAACCAGCCACAACCAGCCAGAAAAAGGTACAACCAACCAGGATCATAACAAAAACCAAAAGTGACTTTAATTCAAAAAATATATTCAAAAAAGTGAATATAATTTACTATAATGTTCAACAACAACACAAAAGACTTACATAAAACTGAAAGAAAAAAAGAATGTCTTTTTATTTTGAATGAAATCGAGTGTTTCTATTTTTAAATGAAGACATTCTATTGTGAATTTATTCGAAAACTTCTTTGCAATCTTTTTGTTTACATTTTGTCTTCATTCACTTTCGTTTACTGTTGAAAATAACATAATAAAGTTTTAGCTATACTCTTAAACCGCGTATAACTGTCGGTTAAGCCAATCAGCTTTCGGGCTGACATCAGCATGTATTTCAGAGTATATCATGGAGGTGCTACCAAATCCGACCCCTACTGTAAGTATAGCGCTATAGCCTTTAAATAAGCGCAAAATCCCGGTAAAATGGGAAATTCCAAAAAATGAAGAAACTACCCGTAAGTTTTAACATAAGGAGGGCGTGTGCCAAATTTCAGCTCCTTAAACCAATTATTCCGCTCACTACGCTGCCCCAAAGTTTGTGGACAAACAAACTCACAAACAAACATTCTGAGATTCTAGCTCAACTGAAGTTGAGAACTGAAGTTGAGAAAATGAAAGTACTCTTTTTTGCTTATCGACCGCTGGAGGCGGTTTCTTTCATAGTGGTACGCTAATCTCGTTTTGCCTTGGCTCAATACTTTGTCTACCATTTACTTTCGGTTTTTTTAACTAGATTACCCAGGTGTTTTTTCTTTTTTTTCGCTGAATGTCTTTTATTCGGAATTGAATAATCGAGACATGAAAAATGACTATATCGTATTCTGTTTTCAATGAATAATCTAAAATGTACTGGAGATGACATGTAGGCGTTAATAATGTGCGCGCGCTCTTTTGCGAGCGTGATGCGTGATTATCTGATATTCCGATGGCGTATTGGCGGCCGCCCAAGCTAAAGCTCTAAAGGAGCGGGCCAGAAAATTTTCCCGACCTTCAGAGCTTTAGCGTGTCGGAAGAAAATTTCTACATCGGGTGCCAGATTAGATGCGTGATGGAAGGCGGTCGTTTCAGTGTGGTTCAGATCCACACTGTGACCTAGTTTTTTATTTCTCGTAAAAAACTGATAAGGAATTTATAATGACCCCCACAAATATTATGACATTTCCCTGAAAAAGTGTTCGTACCGTAGGGGTATTGGGATTTTCTCCCAGAGTACAAACCCCCTTCTTATTTCATCTTATCCAGCAAAAGCTTTCAAAAATATTCAAAGAAAGGCACTTTCAACAGAATATGCTCAAGATAAATTATTTCTCTAAAGACATCTAAAAAGCGCCGTTCCTTCAATTAAAAAATTCCAACAACAACGTCAATATATCTACGTGGTAACTCGAATTACTCTTTGCATCAATAATATTTGATGAATGTTCTATTACGTTTCATGGTTTGCTTTTCTTAGTTGGTAATCGTGTCATGTCAGTAACGTCTAAGGTTGGTCTTTCGCGGTTATTATGTTGCACATTCCCATTTAATACTTTTAGCAATTCATCCCCAGTGACATCTAGTGCTAAAACATTTCGGTTTACCATTTATAGGTCTAGGTGTTCATCTGCACCACCACGTGCTCTTTGTTTGGAAAAGTATTCTTCAAGAGGGTCTTGAGATATCTTCTCGGATGGAAAGAATTCTGCGTTCTCATCATCGAAGAGTAGCTTTCCGAATTTTATGAATAACATCGCTGTAGAAAAGAAAATGTAAATCATACATAGAATTTAGAAATCAACTCTAACCTTTACAACCCTCTCTTAAAATGAAGTTGAGAAATGAAATTGAGATCACCTAAAAAAAGTGCAAGCACGAAAAACAAGTCTCAGACTGAGATTTCCAACCTTAAAATTGATAAGAATAATGAAGGAAAAGCTATTATCTCGAAAATTTCCACATTTTTGTCATATTTGTCAAAAACTGGAGGTCTTCCCAGGTATTTAAAGGTCATGAAGCCGTGATTTGTAAAATATCCCATACAATAAATTTATCTTACTTGTTATACGCAATCCAAACAATGTTTGATGAGAAAGTTTGAATCTGGCTTTTTCGTCAGCCTTTAACCTATCTTGTGAATTATCTTGAGCATCCCAATCGTCAAAGAACTTTAAGAATTCGGTTACCAGCCACTGAAAGAAAAATGCATGAATCCAGCAAATTAATTTAAAAAGAGCTGGAAATTAATTCGAAAAAGAGTTAGCTTCATTGGAACTTTATCCATCTATTTGGCAGATTAAAAAAATAATTAATTCAAAAAAAGTAGCTCACCAAACCGCCAATCACTTGAATTGATATACTTGTCCTTGGCTTTCTTTCAGTTTTGTCGATGAGCCTGGAAACATTCACCTTAGTGAGACTTTTTTGTAATTTTTTCTCTCAAAATCAAAATTATTTTCTAAAAATCGTGATTTTTCCCACCCTTAGAGAGACTACTTTGAAATTTCCTGATTTTTGTAACCCTTAGAGAGACTTTGAAAGGTGAAAAACCCGACCCTTACCGTCCGCACATACCCAGCACCTATTTTTGCCTAAGTACCCCCCCCGGGCTTCCCTTCGTTCGTCAAGTACGTAAAAAGAGAAATAAATCTATCTACAATCCAAGTCATGAAATCCCAATTTGTTGATTAAACAGCTCATTTTTGCTGTTGTTATTCACACCGATGGATCCAACATCGTACTAAATATCATGGGTGTCGGGTATCAACTGCTTTTCCCCCAGGAGTGAATAGAAAGAAAGTTGTTAACAAAAAGAGGATTCATGGTAGTTTTTGATAGTATTTACCACGCCAGTTTTTCAATATCTTTAAAAAGGAAAGAAACTTTTGCGAGAACTAAAATGAAATGATCAGTAAACTAGCTACATGAAAGCAGTAAAAACTATCAAGTTTTTATATTTACCTGAGCTGCGAGATTAACACGCATCCTACCTCTGGGATCTAACTTCACATCCTCTTGTTTCAGTTTATGGCAAAACATGATACCTAAGCAGTAGCGGGATGGTCCAAGGTCCCAATCATAAACGTCCATAATTTGGTGCCCTCTCCTATTATCTTTTGCCATCAAACTAAGTAAGCATGACAAGAATTTTAAACTGTTTCAATATAAATTGGAGATATTGTAATAAAAATCTTCCCTTCAAAATTGAACACTCAGTTCATCAGATGTTCCTATTTTCTATTGTTCATTTGCAAAAGTTTTTCTCACAAATTTATATGCCACTAAACAAAGATTAATTTAAGGAATGCTACAATCTAACTGTAAGAGTTATATCAACCAAAGATAAAAATCAAAATTAATCAAATTACATGAGGAGGATCAGGAAAAACAAAATTCTTTTTGATGAATAAGCCCACGGGTTGTACATCCAATACACATGACCATGGAACAAATTAGTACTATCCTTGAGTTTGTGCAACTCGAAGAATTTCCTATTGGGAGTTGCTCCATCTGCTGTGCACTTTCAGTCCCAAGCTCTATAGAATGCCAGTGGCTTCATGAGCACAGAAAAAAATTTGGTCTGAAGTGAACCCCTCACTGGCGAAATGTCCAAATACATATTCCAGACCAGAGCAACGGACACGCACCATAAACACCATTACATATTTTGCCACTGATTTCTCTTTGCCTTGATCGTCTGAGCAGAATCTCTCAAAGCGTTCGAGATCGTCGTTGATTTCACCAATTTCAGTGAAGCCAAGTAATTTTCCTGTCAGTTTATCAAAAACCGAACCACTCTGAAAATAGCAAAACATTATTCAAAAATTTTAACTATAGCCAGGCTAATCATTAAAATTATATAAAGCATCCAACAACAAGGTCTTTACAAAATAACACAAAGACAAACTATAGAAACTTTATAGTTTAGTCATTCGATTATTCTTTCTCAATAAGCCAAACTTACTTTGATTTTCATTTCATCGAAAACCAAACAAACATTATATTGTGGATCATTTTTACATGTTTCCCTCACTTTTTTCAGTAGGCACTGAATGATATCTGGGTTAAAACCACTACCAGGGGTAATAAAGTTGATATACTTCAAAAGGGTACTATTACATGGAAGATACATAAAAGGTCCAGATTGAATGTGGTTGTATGTTCCCGGTGATTTAAGGTAAATGCTTAAACTCCACCTGATGATAAGTGGATACCATCACATTCCTCTAGGGTGTATATACTGGCGTACTTCTTTTTCTCATTCTAGAGTAAATGCTGGGGACTGCCTTCCTTAAAAGGGTTCTCACTCTGCTTTAATACTGCATTGCAAACATTTTGGGTTGAATTGTCCAGGTTGACACCTTCTGAGAAAACTTCACTCCTGACATATTTCTTCATAGAATAATACTTTCAAATGATATTTGCCTTTTCACTTTTCAGGTATCTAAAAATTAAAACAATCAAAGTGATTACTCCTTTTTCATGAATTCTGTAACATTACCACACATAAGACTTTGAAAGTCTCATGAATGATGAAGAAGCAGAATAAGGGCTAGTTTTTGTTAACTCAGCCTAAAAATAAAAGGAAAACCTGTTGTTTATAGTGGGTAAAATAACATCCTCATTCCCATTTTCGTCAGACTTTCTCTTCCTGGATCACATTGCAAATATTGTTTACCGGTACTTTAAACAGATATCACATCTCTTTTCTGTATAAATAATAGATACCGGTTAAAAGTTGACCACCTATTATGGTCTGTCAATTACTTTCATGATCTAATAATTTTCCTACGCTTATTATTCAAATATTATTCAAATTACAATAGGTTATTAAGTCAAACAAGGCCAATCTGCAAACGATTTCCAGTCACAACAATCTGGATGATTAAATCAGATATTTCTAGCTGACAAACCTTTGCTAGGGTGGACAAGTAAATCACACATTTCATGTCTTATTGTTCTAATGTCAGATAAAGTTTTGCCATCTGAGGTTTCCAAATGACTTGCAACACTTTTATCAGTTGATAAGAACTTGAATTCGTCAAAGTTGCCAATTTTTCTTGAAACAAGATCTGGAAAGTCATCATTTCCTTGACAAATATTGGATTGATGTAATGTTTGAAAATTTTCATCGATGTTTTTCAATGTAGCAATGTTTGAAAAATTAAGATTGATAATAGTTTCTTTTGGTATGGGCTTACCATGTGTTAT
Organism: Clytia hemisphaerica; assembly: GCF_902728285.1. Taxonomy (NCBI): domain Eukaryota; kingdom Metazoa; phylum Cnidaria; class Hydrozoa; order Leptothecata; family Clytiidae; genus Clytia; species Clytia hemisphaerica. Next base: position 21,420 of record NW_027104532.1, read on the forward strand.
GCGCAGATATGTAATTTTTGCGCAGATATGTAATTATTTTGCGCAGATATGTAATTTCTGCGCAAATATGTAATTATTTTGCGCAACTATGTAATTTCGAGCTGCGCAGATATGTAATTATATTTCTGCGCAGATATGTAAAACACGACCTTTTGGACTTTTATTTAAACATAAATTTTTCTAATACAAGAAGTAATATCTTAGACTTTGTTCTTGGACTATGCCAAATATTTGGCAATTGTTGTTTTTATTATAAGCATCATCTTTATAAGAAACAAGTCAATATCTTTTTATCAAAGTGATATTGGCTTTCGGCGTTTGGTTCTTTAAAAGCAAATATAGGATTGTGCCTAAGCTAGAAACATTTATTTTTCTTATAAGCATCAACTTTATAAGAACACAATTCATAACTTCTAAACCAATGATTATTGGCTTTCGGCTTTTGGTTCTTTAAAAGCAAATATAGGATTGTGCCTAAGCTAGAAACATTTATTTTTCTTATAAGCATCAACTCTATAAGAACACAATTCATAACTTCTAAACCAATGATTATTAGCTTTCGGCGTTTGGCTCTTTCAAAGTAAGTATAGGATTGTGCTTAAGCTAGAAAATTTTATTTTTCTTATAAGCATCAACTTTATAAGAACAAAATTCATAACTTCTAAACCAATGATTATTAGCTTTCGGCGTTTGGTTCTTTCAAAGTAAATATAGGATTGTGCTTAAGCTAGAAAATTTTATTTTTCTTATAAGCATCAACTTTATAAGAACACAATTCATAACTTCTAAACCAATGAATATTGGCTTTCGGCGTTTGGCTCTTTCAAAACAAATATAGGATTGTGCTTAAGCTAGAAACATTTATTTTTCTTATAAGCATCAACTTTATAAGAACACAGTTCATAACTCTTAAACACTATTTGATAGCTTTTGTTTGATAAATCAAACCTCTGAAAGCCTATTCCACTTAGAAAAATATCCTTGTTCTTATAAAATTCTTATAAACTAATGTTAGATTTAGCAAAATTGCCTATTTCTTTCGATAGAGCCGTTGCAGAATGCCAATTCCACTTAGAAAAAAATTTAAATTTGTCTCCTTTTAGATGGCTTAAAGTCGCATATTTTGCCTTAGTTTAATTTGTAAGGGGAAAATAAGAAAGACATGTAATTTTTTAAATATCTTTAACAATCAGTGTCAAAATGTTCCTGAAATGTATGACATTCTTCAGAATCTAAAGTTCGAGTGAGAATCACAACTTCAATAATCCCACTCAATTCAATCAAATATAATGTCTTTACTCGTTGATGGAACCATGAAAAGGAAAAGGGAGTTTTTATCATGAATTATTCCATGCGTTGGTAAAAACAACCAATAGAATTTTACTTTATCTCACTGTAATGCGTAAAGAAATGCAATCCATATCTACAAAATCAATAAAGTTTACATAGATGCGACTATCTCGAGTCGAGGTTCTATCGAAGATCTCATTATAGGTATTGTACGTTTTTATTAGGTTGTACCGATAAGATAAATAGAAAATCCGAATCTTTAGCTTACCTTGCTATAGATGGGTTCACTTTTTTTAAAAGATTTTGGATACTTATTTTTTGAGGTTTCAGCCTAAAGATATTCTTAACATGTTGTCCCTCGTAAAAACTACCGTGTGTCTTCAAATAAACGCCCTGGGCGTCATTTTGATTTTAAGACTTTCCAGGAGGGGTGTTAAAGAAAGGGGTGTTATTTGAAAAATTTAAAACCTCCTATTGAGGGGAGTGTTTTCCCTCGGAGAAGGAGCGTGTATTCGAAGGAATACGGTAATTACCGAAAGGTATTTACTATTCTACAAAGAGTTATTTGATTCTCATAAAGCTGATGCTTATAAGAAAGATAAATATGGTCATATTATCTGTCATCCCTTGTTTACTTGCAAAAACTAATAAACGAAAAATATATTACCCTCTATCAAGAGTTATTGCTTTGATTCTTGTAAAGTTAATGCTCACAAGAAAAATAAATATGCTCACATTATGTGCCGTGCCTTGTTTACTTTGTAAAAACTAATTACCAAAAGATATATCACTGTCTATCAAGAGTTCTTGATCAGTTTCTTATAAAGTAGTTGCTTATAAGAAAAATAATTATTTTCATTTTAGGTGCTATTCCATGTTTACTTTGAAAGCTAAAACTTAGTGGTTGAAAAGTTATAGATCATTTTCTTATAAAGATGATGCTTATAAGAAAAATAATTATTTTCATTTTAGGCGCTATTCTATGTTTGCTTTGAAAGAACCAATCACCGAAAGTTAAAACTTATTCGTTGAAAAGTTATAGATCATTTTCTTATACAGATGATGCTTATAAGAAAAATAATATTTTCCATTTTAGGCGCTATTCTATGTTTGCTTTGAAAGAACCAATCACCGAAAGTTAAAACTTAGTGGTTGTAAAGTTATAGAGAATTTTCTTATAAAGATGATGCTTATAAGAAAAATAATTATTTTCATTTTAGGCGCTATTCTATGTTTGCTTTGAAAGAACCAATCACCGAAAGTTAAAACTTATTCGTTGAAAAGTTATAGATCATTTTCTTATAAAGATGATGCTTATAAGAAAAATAATTATTTTCATTTTAGGCGCTATTACATGTTTCCTTTGAAAGAACCAATCACCGAAAGTTAAAACTTGGTGGTTGTAAAGTTATAGAGAATTTTCTTATAAAGATGATGCTTATAAGAAAAATAATGCTTATAAGAAAAATAATTATTTTCATTTTAGGTGATATTCCATGTTTGCTTTGAAAGAACCAATCACCGAAAGTTAAAACTTAGTGGTTGTAAAGTTATAGATCAGTTTCTTATAACGATGATTCTTATAATAGTAGATGCTCACATAATAAGATATTACTTCTTGTATTTTATTGAAATTAGCTAAAATTCCCAAGTCCAAAAGAGGTAAAAATAATGGTAAAAGCTATCAATGGGGTACCATTGATTTTAAAGATCGTGTTTTACATATCTGCGCAGAAATTTAATTACATATCTGCGCAGCTCGAAATTACATAGTTGCGCAAAATAATTACATATTTGCGCAGAAATTACATATCTGCGCAAAATAATTACATAATTGCGCAGAAATTACATATCTGCGCACAACACCATGTATCTTCATAAAGTATTCACCTTTTTCAAAAATCTCCAATGTTTTAATAACCTCGTGTGACCAACTAAATACATTTTGTCTGACCTCCTAATGAAAAAAAATTAAAAAGAGTTTAAAATGAAATGATTGAATAGTGTTGTTCCTGTTCACCTGAAAATCGGAGTCATGTAAGAAACAGAAACTAAGTATTGAATTTTCATGAAAAGAGAATATTTAATTTTATAAACGTGAGAAATTTACTTGCTACGAAAACTACTAGTTTTTGTTACCAAATTTTTTAAGTTCATTCAATCTAATTCTATGGGTCAATTATGCAAAACCCAAATATTGATTAGTAAGTGGTGTAAACAGATAAATCATAACTTAGTAACTGCTTTCTCAAAGCTATAAACCAAACTAGTGATGATTGACGCTTGGATAAAACTTGAAATTTAGATTTAAAAACTTAAACAGAAATACTTGAATGCAGGGGCGGATACAAGAATTTTTATCACTGTGTGAAAATTCCGGTTTACCCCGATTTTTGAATCCGATTATTGAAGGATTACTCTACTCAATCGCCACAAGCCACACAAATGTATATAATATCTTTGATTCACTCTACTTATAAGAGGACATAATCATAGTCATCATGTTGGTTTATGTTCTTGTAAAAAACTTTAGATCAAACTCAGAAAGAGAGAAAACTTCGTGATTTGTTTACACAAAAATCGCGATGGCGTGCAGGGTATGAAAAAGTGGTTTCACACAGTCGGAAGAAATGAAAGTTCGTGAAAAGTATGCAAAACTATGTAATTATCCTCACGAAATTCTACCAAATTAATCTCCACCGTTGAGGTTTGATAACAAGATGAATGCGACTCCTTCAGAGAACTTATTACGATGGAGAGTCTCGATTTTTGAATCCGATTATTGAAGGATTACTCTACTCAATCGCCACAAGCCACACAAATGTATATAATATCTTTGATTCACTCTACTTATAAGAGGACAGAATCATAGTCCTCATGTTGGTTTAGGTTCTTGTAAAAAACTTTAGATCAAACTCAGAAAGAGAGAAAACTTCGTGATTTGTTTACACAAAAATCGCGATGGCGTGCAGGGTATGAAAAAGTGGTTTCACACAGTCTGAAGAAATGAAAGTTCGTGAAAAGTATGCAAAACTATGTAATTATCCTCACGAAATTCTACCAAATTAATCTCCACCGTTGAGGTTTGATAACAAGATGAACGCGACTCCTTCAGAGAACTTATTACGATGGAGAATCTCTCTCACACAAACAAAAGCTTCTTTGACGTCATTTTGAACACAGAAGTTGAAACGTATCAACAGATGTACCTTTTGAACATTGTGTACAGAAAAAAGCATTTATGTTTCTTTGAAAGAATAAAATACTTTTTCCGCTCTTGTACATTACCTTGATGATTTTTTTCGTTGTTGGCAGAACAAAGGAAGCGTGTCAGTCTCGTATGGACCTTATGGTTCAGGTCCTCGACTTCTTAGGTGTTCCTATAGCAAAGGACAAGTTCGAGGGCCCATCTCAGAGGATTGTGTTCTTGATTATTGAGATTCTGTTGATTTTACCATCCGTCTACCTGCAGACAAGAAACTTAGTCTTTCTAATACCGTTGAATCTTTCGGAAGAAATGCACCAAGCTTGATCTTCTTTTTCTCATATGTTCTCTTTCCTTTGCATGCAAGGTTATCAAACCTGGTAGGATTTTCCTGTATCGTCTTATTAACCTTTCTACTTCTGTAGTTAAGCTCCATCATCATATCTCTCTCCCTAAATCAGTTCAAGAAGATCTCATTATGTGGTCTACTTTCCTCCGCTCTTGGAAATGGCATATCCATTATGCTGAGCCCCGTCGTGTCTTCCCAACCCCTGGCTTTGTCTACTGAGGCATCCTTCTTGGGTTTCGGTTCCTTTTTTCAGGGACATTGGTTCTCTGTTCCCTGGCCTTTCCCTCCTGCTCAGGACAAAGGAAAACCTATTCACAATGCTATCATAGAGTTGTTTGCCATCTATGCTGCTCTCTCTTGCTGGAAACATTCGTTCTTTTCCCAACAAGTCTTTGTCTGTCAACACAAAACACCTACAGATCAGGCATCCTTTCTTACACAACATTCTGTCTTTCGAATCAAGTTACTCCTTTTCCAGTCACTGAAGCTTCTTTGTGTTTTTATGCTGTTTCCTTAGCCAATCGCAAGCTATCGTTTCAAGTCTATCAAGGTGTATATATTCGGGGTCCTTTATCAAAACAATATGCTGGGTTAATTTTCTCGCTTATCAGATGTCAACATCTTATTTCACAGTCTTTGCGGAATCCGGCGGTCACAAGGTAACTTGTATTCTCGACCACCAAGGTCCCCTATCACAATTCGACACCTTCACATTCTCCTGGACTATCTTAACCACTCTGGATTCTTACTTACCGACAAAGCCATGTTCCAAACTGCATCTCTTCTCGCATTCTTTGGATTACTTAGAGTATCAGAGTATAACATGCCCATCCTCCTGCAAATTTGATCCGACTTCCCACCTCCAAGTATCAAATGTTTCTTTTAACGCAAATTTTACAATGATGCTTGTCAGAATCAAAGCCAGCAAAACTGACCCATTTCGTCAGGGAACTACAATTGATTACCCAGCCTTTTCCCATCGACTTTGCCCAGTAGCGGCTATGAGAACTTATCTCCAGCCAAATTTACCGCAAACGGGTCCTCTTTTTGTCAGATCTAATGGTCAATTTTTTACACGTCGTCAACTAGTTACCCTTTTGAATTCGACCCTTCCCAATAAATCCGACATCAATACTCACAGTTTTCGAATTGGTGGAGCGTCTGCCGCGCTGTCATCGGGTGCTTCTGACTCAGCGACTGTTATTTACGTTATATTTAGAATTTCAGACAATGATATACACCATTTTCAATCCCGCATAACATCATTAACACTTACCTCTACAATTTGGGGCGCAGATGAATGGTAATGTTTTACCATCAGCAATAATTGTGTTAAGTTTTCTTTCTTTTTTCCTTTTATCCGTTGTTACTATACTATTGTTGTTACTATGTTGTTGTTTTTGCATTTAGGGTGACACCGCCCTTACCCATCCAAAGTTTTGGTGCACTCTTTCGAAGGAGAAGGTTTTTGGTCTTAGTCAAATCAGAGACTATACTCAATTTGTATTCATTGACGAAATCAACATAAAAGGGGTTGCGGAACGACCGTTCCGTTTCCGCAAAGCGAAGAAATTTCGACACGAACAAATTATTTTTATAAGTCAAACTTTTATTGATAATGTTTTCCAACTCAACTACACTCATTTCGTTTTATAAGCATAACGTTTATAAGCATACTGAAGCTCAAATTTCCAGAAAAATTAAGCATATGCTAAGCATACCTTGAGGCTCAGCCAAAGAAATTTTTAGAATCATAATTTCCAAAACTTCAGAAAATAACAGAAGAATGAAGAAGAGAATTACAAACAAAATTGGTGATTTTATTTTTGTTAATCTCTTATAAATAACACAACTTATAATAACAACAACATTCGAAAACAATAGAATGTCTTCATTTCTCTCAAGATTAAAGATAGGGGAAAATGCGCGAAATTTTTTACCCCCCTTTATAATTATTTTACCAAGCATAGGGTTAAGCATAGTCGAGGCTCAAAATTGAGCTTTACTTAAGCATATTGAGCTTCAGCCGAAATTTACCGTATGCTTATAAAACGAAATGAGTGTATTTCTTTTTTATAAGAATTTCATAAGAACGATACGAGGCTCAAAAATTAAATACGCCGGGTTTTGAGCAATTCAAAAATAATTTCAGGCTCAAAGTGCAAAAAAGGACAGCCAAACCTTTAAAAAAATTTACTGGTTCTTATAAAAAAGAGTGCAAGTGACAAAAAAGAACACACATGTTTCTTGTGCAATGGCTAAATGACCAACAACAAAGATATTACATTAGGATTTAGGCTGGTAGTTTATCTGAATAAATTGAAAGACTTTTATCCCATCTTTTTGTGACTTTTTGAAACAATTACTTAGCTCTCTATAAAGCTTTTACAAAGACAAATTTATCAACAATTCAAAAATTATATTATACATTTCCCTTCAAAATTTAAAAGAAAATAGTGCGTAGTTTGAAAGATGATCTTGAGCTTTTCAGCCATTAGAACCTAGTATACAATCTCTCAAAATGTGCTACCTCTTTATGATATCATTCACTTCAAATGTAGTATCAATTTTCCGAAAAGGAATCAGCAGCCTAGCAATAATTTCCAGTAACTTATCAAGACTAGTGATATTTTTTGCGTGATGAAATTTTGTCTTTTGTGAGTCTATTTTTGCGATATTGTGTGTTTGGCAAAAAGATGTTCCCGATGTTTCATTTATAAAATCAATCCAAACCAGTCCAAACAACGAACATTGCCTTGCAAAATAAAATTCAAAAACTTCTATAATTCAGTATATTAAAGTAAAGCCATTATTATTTATTAGGCGGTAATAATAACAAGCGTTATCTACAACGATTAATTCATCTCTATGAAGGGGCGCCAAATAAGAAAAAATAACTCATCGTGCGATTAGACAATGAAGCCCAACCCAATCCCAACAAGTCAAAGAGTTATGAAAATATAAGTTGATTTGCCAGTAAAAAACACTTTTTTGTGAAAGATATCTTGTTTGAAAATATATTCGAGCTAGCATCAAAAGTAACATATAGGTACTTTTATCATAAGTTGTCTTTTGGGCTAAAGTCATCAATCATGCTTTTGTTATCACTTTACTGTATCGTACAAATATAAATCGGCATTATTCTAATTGATGATGATCAAGCTCCAATGTTAAACAAAAATCTCTCGAGAGTCAGCAAGCGATGATGGAATCAACAATCAATCAGGCCAAATCAAAATGATTCCATTATCGAATAAATATTGAAGAAATCTTCAACGAAAATAGCAACTAGTAATTATCATTTTGATTCTGCTTTCCAGTACAGTCTTCTCTTTTGTCTCGTAAACATTGCACGGAATAACATGGAACTGGCACAATTTATATTCAGCAGGTCAGGACCATTTTATTATTCTCCATCAATCACAATCTGTTTATACAGTCATAATGCTATGTATATTTTGGTTTTATGCTGCTTCTTTGTTGTGCACGTTCACCCACCAAAACTCTGAAACACTGCTGATTCAGCCAGTCGGCCGATCGGTAGTTAAAAGTCACCCATTACATCAATCAAGCTCCTTCACCTGAACCCTGAAGACAGAGAAAAGAGATGAAAACAATTATAGTTAGAGTAAAATTGAATAAACACACGACCCATATTAATAAAAATAAGCTTGTGGAAAGATGGCCATATGATATCCATGAAACACATGGCCGAGAAAAAAACATTTTGTTTTGCGAGATGAAATCCAATCCAATTTAATACAAAAAAGTCAACACAAAGAAAAAGTACTAGAGTACCCTGCCCAGTTGGCGACCGAAATTTTTAGATTCAAATTTTTCACTTACTTTTTACTTTTTTAAAAATCCTTTTCAACCAACGTTTAGACAACTTGTTAACATGTTCTTCGCGTTTGTTTTGATTTTTTATTTGAGGCGATCTTCTCAGAATAAAAAATTTTCGAAGTGCGCGGTACTAGTGCCCAGTTCCCGACCGACGTACCAGTCTGCGACCGATCGCTAAAAAGAGAAAATCAGTGCTCTACTTGCAGGTAAGGTCATATTAATTGATTAGGGTGATAAAAAGACTCATAAGCGTTCGCGATTAATTTTATTTGCACTCGTTCTTTTGTTTTAAAATAGCTCACTTACATTTCCCTTCGGCATGTTTTTTTGGAATTTTCCTTCAAGTCGCCATTTTTTTCTAAAGTTTGTTTTGTTTTGTTTTGAAAGTGGCGGTCTATGGAGAGTCTTCATTTGATAAAAACGCAGGAATTTTATATGTCTACCCGGAGATTCAATATACCGGTTTCCTTTGTAATTTCAATCCGGAGCTAGAAACTTCGCATTGGAGTTGTCAAGTTAAGAAATCGAAATTACATAATCTCGCTAAAGACTGCGGGCATGCCCTTTGAATGTTGTGATCGCAATGTAAGGTCTTCTTTTTTTTTCTCAGCACCTGGAATGTTTTGATCGCAATGTAGAGTCTTCTTTTTCATTTTTTGAGTTTGGTCGGTCGCAGACTGGACGTCAAATTTCGAAGCTGATTGCATCAACTTTTTTATCAATATTTCACACGAAGGAAACTGTATCGAGCTGATTTTTATAGAAATGCTTTCTAACATACTCATCGTTTTGGACAAGTATTTTTTGGAGTGGGAGTTCAAGCGTTTTTTCTTACGAAGCTTTTTTGTCCACAGGTAGCCATTTTTTATTTTTTTCGAAAAATTGGGCTTTTTCGTGTGCTTCCGTGCAAAGTTGGATCTTTCGGATTCTACTCGTTTTTTTCTAGAAATTTTTTTACACAGTACGAGAAATAGGTCAAGGCAGATTACTACCAAAAGAAATTCTCCAGAGGTTTGTTTTTTTATGACTTTTCTGGGTTCAAAGACGTTCGGTCGCCAAATGGGCAGGGGACTCTAATGTAATATTCCAAAGGTAGTTGAAACTATAAAGGTGAAAAAAAAACGAAGATTTACCTTTCAATGGGGCATAATCAGTCCAAAAGTTAATGCATGCACCTGAAAAACCGAAGAAATTCGTTGGTTTTCAGGGCTATCTTTGTTGTTTCGAAAATGAAACGCATAAAAAAAGACTGGGCCCAGACATCTGGAAGAAGCGGGAAAAAAGCAAAGGAGATAAAGTTTTGGTACTATTACTATAATTTGTACCAAAGTTGCAATTTTCATAAAAGATCTTAGATTGTAATACTCAAAACATAGATTATATTCTATTAAAATAAGTAATTTATGAAACAAATAATGCTAAACTAATTGTAACCCATCCAACACGAAGCAAAGTCGATATTTCGCCATTCCACCGGCTCATTTTCAGAAATTTTCTTACATATACAGATTTTTTTACGCCACGCGCAGATCTAAAGAAAGGATGCTACACTCCCTATTTGGCCGCTTTGCGCCCTCAAAACGGTCGTTCCGCAATTATGGGAGAACTGATATCTGCTGACATGGCAAAAATTTTCTTTCAAGGAGGGACATTGACTGTTGCTCGAATGCAAGCTACTCCAGTTGTAATTCAAAATAATGCAGGTTTGTAAAACATTATGTTATGTAATAATCAACATGCTATATGTAAAAACAGTCATCTCGAAAGACTTTGGGATTCGTAAACTTTACTTTGTAACATTTCAAGCTTCAACATTGTAGAAGTATCAATTATTTTCTCTTGCATTACAGGAATTTATATCACCTGCAACCGAATGCCAGATTACAATGAAGATCAAGCAGAAGAGTTGCGTTTCGAAATTTTTAACATAAAAAGGCTTCCTTCTAAGAATGCAAGTGTAACAAAGTATATGGAAAAATACACATTTATCTTCCTCATGCGGATCGTCAAAGAAATCAAGGAAAACCTAAGGCCGATCCATCAACCCGAAATATTTTTCCTGAGAGAACCCGAGGATTTCATCCCTCGCAAGGTATGTATAATCTTCGTTCTTTTCCAACAAGTCTTTGTCTGTCAACACAAAACACCTACAGATCAGGCATCCTTTCTTACACAACATTCTGTCTTTCGAATCAAGTTACTCCTTTTCCAGTCACTGAAGCTTCTTTGTGTTTTTATGCTGTTTCCTTAGCCAATCGCAAGCTATCGTTCAAGTCTATCAAAGTGTATATATTCGGGGTCCTTTATCAAAACAATATGCTGGGTTAATTTTCTCGCTTATCAGATGTCAACATCTTATTTCACAGTCTTCGCAGAATCCGGCGGTCTCAAGGTAACTTGTCTTCTCGACCACCAAGGGAGGACTATCACAATTCAACACCTTCACATTCTCCTGGACTATCTTAACCACTCTGGATTCTCACTTACCGATAAAGCCATGTTCCAAGCTGCATCTCTTCTCGCATTCTTTGGATTACTTAGAGTATCAGAGTATAACATGCCCATCCCCCTGAAGATTTGATCCGACTTCCCACCTCCAAGTATCAAATGTTTCTTTCAACGCAAATTTTACAATGATGCTTGTCAGAATCAAAGCCAGCAAAACTGACCCATTTCGTCAGGGAACTACAATTAGATTATCCAGCCTTTTCCCATCGACTTTGCCTAGTAGCGGCTATGAGAACTTATCTCCAGCCAAATTTACCGCAAACGGGTCCTCTTTTTGTCAGATCTAATGGTCAATTTTTTACACGTCGTCAACTAGTTACCCTTTTGAATTTGACCCTTCCCAATGTACCCGACATCAATACTCACAGTTTTCGAATTGGTGGAGCCTCTGCTGCGCTGTCATCGGGTGCTTCTGACTCAATGATCCGCTCACTAGGACGCTGGACCAGCGACTGTTATTTACGTTATCTTTAGAACTTCAGACAATGATATACACCATTTTCAATCCCGCATAACATCATTAACATTTACTTCTACAATTTGGGACCCAGATAAATGGTAATGTTTTACCATCAGCAATAATTGTGTTTAGTTTTCTCCCTTTTTTCCTTTTATCCGTTGTTTTTACTATATTGTTGTTACTATGTTGTTGTTTTTGCATTTGGGGTGACACCGCCCTTAGCCATCCACAGTTTTGGTGCACTCTTTCGAAGGAGAAGGTTTTTGGTCTTATTCAAATGAGAGACGATACTCAATTTGTATTCATTGACGAAATTATGGGAGAACTGATATCTGCTGACATGGCAAAAATTTTCTTTCAAGGAGGGACATTGACTGTTGCTCGAAAGCAAGCAATGCAGGTTTGTAAAACATTATGTTATGTAATAATCAACATGCTATATGTAAAAACAGTCATCTCGAAAGACTTTGGGATTCGTAAACTTTACTTTGTAACATTTCAAGCTTCAACATTGTTGAAGTATCAATTATTTTCTCTTGCACTACAGGAATTTATATCACCTGCAACCGAATGCCAGATTACAATGAAGATCAAGCAGAAGAGTTGCGTTTCGAAATTTTTAACATAAAAAACGCTTCCTTCTAAGAATGCAAGTGTAACAAAGTAGATGGAAAAATACGCATTTATCTTCCTCATGTGGATCGTCAAAGAAATCAAGGAAAACCTAAGGCCGATCCATCAACCCGAAATATTTTTTCTGAGAGAACCCGAGGATTTCATCCCTCGCGAGGTATGTATAATTTATCAAAAAAATTGCTTTTAAATGCCAAAAAATTCATTTGAGCGTGAATTTTACAACGTAAAAAGCTAGAGTAAATGTTTTTTATTAATAGGCGTAACGCTTAAAAGCATAACGAGTCTCAAATTTGGGCTTTAAAGCAATAGCTCTATAGCATAACGCCAGCCTCAGCTCAAATTACCACTTATGCGTGGAAAAAGAACGTGTAGATTTAAATTAAAATTAGTACTGATTAAATCCCTCCATTTAATTTTTTCAGAAATGGCAACTCGTGCCTGATAAAGAAAAGGAAAAGATTAGAGCCATTAGTCCATCATCACGTGTCAAAGAAAGTGCGTTTAGTAGACAAGGTAAGATCCGTTGTGTCGAATGATCAACAAAAGTGTGGTTTTAAATTTTCAATTTGCTTCATCGAAATTAAAAGGTTTTATTGATTTTTAAATTATGAGTATATTTTATACTTATTAAGGACCATCGTCAACACGATCTGTGCAGCAAAGTTTGGAAAGTACCAGTGATAGTGAAGACAACAAAAACGCTAAAAAACAAAAAAGCATTAAACGAAGCCATTAATGAACAACACCATGATATAGGTAGTGTTACTGAAGTTTTCTCTACAACAAAATATTTGACTGGCTTGAAAGCAAAATAATCAAATTAAAAATATTTAAAAAACGTTTCTCGTTTGCCCTTTAAAGGTTTGGAACAGAAATTATGAGCACTGACAGTTCCATACCTATGTTAGACTTTCTGACATTAAAAGCAAATTTATATGCGTTAAACGAAAATGTGTATTTTGTGTAGATTTATAAGAGTTTTGGGATTTAACATTACAAAAGTTGTGTAAATACTAGACAATTCTTTTGGCACTTCTTGTGTGTGCAGATTTTTTTAATGTTTATCTTTTTTCCTTTCATTTTATTCTCAGGGGTCTGCTTTACTGAGTGTAAGTTTACATGATGTCTACTTACACTATTTTTGAGGGTCTCCATTCAATTGAAATATTGAATTATATTGTTTATTGCCATATATTATATAGGGTTTAATGTGTCAAAATTTCAGCTTTAAGCGTTCTTGATGTTGTAAATTTATGCAATAAATGTTGACTATCTTTTTTTAATGCCTACTTATGTTTGTGCTATCAGTGATCAAATTATTAAGAACATTGAATATCAAAATTAGAAGAACACCCAGATCAGGAGGCATTATAACGGTCCGGATTCAATCATGGGTTACATAGTTCAGAAAAAAAAATTCATCTCTCTTTTTATCAATTTTAAGATTCCTCAAATTTTTTGCTTTTTTTTTTCATTTATATTATTTTATTTTATTTATTATTTTGAAAACTTAAACTTTGAATACCTTAAGGGAACTAATTTTCACGGAAACTTATTTTCGCGGTTTTACCCTTTTTTGGACATATTTCCCCAAGAATCTTTCGAATTTTTTGATAGAATTGGCAAAAATTGTTCTCGGTTTTTCGGTAAAATCGCGAAGAAAGCGAAAATGAGTTCCTGCTAAAATGAATTCCCTTAAGGTAACATTTTTTTACCATTAGTCTAACAAAATATTAGTGAAAGAAAAATATTTTTTATCTTTGGCAATGTGTCTATGCAATTTTCTCCTAACGGTCTTGTTGGAAAACTCTTTTCATGTTCTTTTCAGCTTGTCAGTAACCATTCAAAACTACCATTCTAATTTATCACTTCTTCTTTTTTCGTTTACAGAAGTGAAAAAAAAAATGAAAACAAAATGAACAAACCTAATCATCCAAGATCAGAAGACGCAAGAAAAAGAAGAAACAAAAGGAAAAATTACATCAAAAAGACGAAAACGAAGCAAGCTCCTATCGATATGAGGCAAACTCTCTTAACTTCTGAAGCAACTAATATGGACCTTGAAAAAAAAACAATATCTTGAAAACAGCTGTTAAACCATCAAAATTACCTTTTGTCGTCAGAAAAACGCGTGTACAATGATGGCCCACTTGACTAATTCGTTAATATTTTGAAATCCTTCAACAACAAGTCACTCTCCATCACACAGAAGTTCAAAGAAAATGTACCTACCTTCTATTCTACGGGTGTGGAAATAGACACTGAAGAACTTGGTTCGGGTGTTTATGGGGCTGTGAACACTGGTTTCATTAAAAGCATAAAAAAAAAGATTGTAATTAAAAGTTTCAATCAGAAAAATACCCGTATCTCAATTTTAGCTGAGGCAAAGGTTTGTCGGCAGATGACAGGGCACCCAAACTTTGTGCATCTTTTTGGTATCTTATCCAGTCCTGAAAAGCTTCTGTTTGAATACATGGGTAATCAAAAAACTGCACCGTCACTTGCAACCATTTTAAGCCAAGAATTCATTTTTGAACATTGGTTACATGTTTGTAATGATTTGGTCCGCTCTCTTCATGCATTCCACAACCGTGGATTGTTACACAACGACCTTCACAGTAGAAATATTTTATTATGAAACCTTCGTCATGTGAAGATTATAGATTTTGGTAAAAGTACTCTGATCGATGATCCTGTGATGTATTCAATTAAGCCTTGTAACGAAAAGCATTTGAGGTACAATACCCGTCACAAACACCTGGCTGTAGAGCTGCGTAATAACCCTGGATCTTATGTTTCTTGTGCTAGCGATGTTTATACTTTGGATATAATTTTGATGGAATTGGATCTTACGTGAAAAATTCACAACTGCGAAAGATTGCCAGCTTCATGATGATGCCACTGCCGGAATCACGATCCGAACTTTCACAAGTGCTGTTAGAATTAAGCAAACTTTTGTCAAACAGTTTTATCAAATTTAATTTTGAACATTGTACTATTCTTATCTAGGACATCTTTTTGTAGTCTTCAGCTGGTTTTATAAGTTTCGATTTACTCCAAACAGTGATAAGGCCATATTTATTGAAAATTAGCTTAATGGGCTCTTCCAGAATTAATTGTAAACGGGGTGAAGGATGTAACATTTTTCATTTTAAGAGGTCAATTTTACGTTTTAGAGGGGGAAATCGAATAAAAGGATCCCTTTCAGAGGGTTGATTGTTCACAATGAAAGCAATTTTATATTCGTTAGGTATTTGAGAAAAAAGGCAAGTTATGATAATGTTAAGAAAACTAAATTACACACTCGTTCGATTTGACATTTTTAGACGGGCGAAGTCGACTGAAGAATTACCTTTTCAGAGGGTTGGTTTGGTGCACTTCTAAACGAAAATATCTCTTAAGTTAAAGTATTTGAGAGAAAAGGCAAGTTTATTAATCGTACCCTTTAAATTGCACACTTTGCTTGATTTGACGTTTTAGACGGGTGAAGTTGACTGAAAAACTACCCTTTCAGAGGGTTGGTTTGGTGCATATCTAATCGGAAAAAGATTTCTAGATTGATAGGGACATCTTCCTGTAAATATGTCTGCGCAACCTGGCTGGAGGATATATTGTTAAGAGGGTAGCAAAAATGTCTGGGAGATAGATTTACACTATTCGGGGTGGGGATTTTGGGTGCCAATAATGCGTGTCCGGGAGATGCTAGATTCTCTACCTCTTCCCCGATATACCTTTTTTGGAAGAGTCTATCAGACTTAAACGCTTTTTTTATAAGAATAGTGTACTTTGGCTGAGGGTCATGTATTGTTAAGAAATTTCCAGAACTGAGAGTAAAATATTCTTAATGTATTCTTACTTTTACAGACTTGACCTTTACACAAGTATAAAATTCTACAGTTGACGCTCTCTAATTCGATCTTCAAGATGAATTGGATTTTCATCGAATAAGAGAGCTTAACAAATAATAGAAAGTCGTTTATGAGAGTTTCTTGCTGACGGGAATTTTATCGAATAATGGAGTATATCGAATTGTAGAACGTCGGATTAGAGAGCGTCAACTGTATTTCTACCATAAAGTTTCAATTAATTCGAACAAAAAACCCAGTTATTTTTTGTTACCAAATAGAAAATGGCTATATTCTTAGCAAAGTCTGTGAAACTCATCCTGGAGGTATTCTTACGTAATTTTACGTTTGATTGAAAGGCTTCATAAAATTGGGCTTCATTGAGTTGTGGCAAGTCTGAAAAAAACTACCCTTCAGGGTTGGTTGGGCATATCTAAACGAAAGATGCTGGGAAATAAATAAAAATTATCCTTATACTTGCAATTACTGGGTCCCTTAACAGGATAAAGCTTCTAAGTTCTATAAGATAATCAGAAGACATCGTAAGATACCTCAGGCTGAGCTCCCAGATTTTGTAAGAATAGGTAGAATTACATCTGTAGAAGCTTTTTTTATGTTGGGCTCAAGATTGATCCTGTTTGTTTTTTTTTTTTCTTCAAAATTACACTTTTCGAAGATGATTTACGTAAAGCAAATTTTAAGAATGATAGCTCAAAGTTTAAGTTGGCCTTTCCTCTTTCTAGTGGTGAACAGTTTTGGGTTTATAACATTTTTAGTTCTCTCACAAACTCAATTCAAAGTTGTACACTTTTTTTTTGAAACACTCGATAGAAGTGAATCATTAACCTTTCTCAGGCAAGAAAATGTGAAGCCTTAAAAACATTATTTGACGGGCGACGGATTGAATCAAGCGATTTCTTTTTTTCGAGTGATATTTTTTTCGAAATCTAGCGGTCAATCTGGAATTTGTGTAAAAACCAGGGAGTGCTAGGTTAGGGTTTGTTGACTAGAAACGCTTTATGTATACTAATAATGCCCTGTACAAATTTATTGTATATCGTTATTAGCATGTATACCCACTTTGTCTACATTTGTGATTTATATCATTCTTTTTCACCGAAAATCATAAAATTCTATCAAAGAAACGTCTTAGTAAATTACTTCTTGTATCATCATCCTTTAATTTTTTCAGTATTACGTGTGTCGATATATGCTTATATTGTAAACTGCACGTGGAAATTAGAAAGACTTTGGGAAAGAAAAATTGAATGCGTTAAATTATAAGAATTGAAGTTCTGTATGTGTTTCAAATTTCCAAATCACCGAATTAAATCCCCGCCAAAAATTGCATATTATTTTGGTCATTCGCAAAATTAAATTCATGGCAAAATTAACCCACTTCAGGGAAGCTCTTGGCAGTAAATATATAAGCTCGGCAACGCTATAAAATTGGTTTTCATTTTCCATTGGTGCTTCATTTTGCCCCACCATTTAGGCATCTCATCTTTCAGTGAGACAGGAGTTTATGTAAGAGGACAAACCCAGCGATCAATCGCTCCGTAATTTCAAATTTCAATTTCAATCGCGAGATTTCAAAGGATAATATATGGAGCCATTTGTCCCAAGACCTAACCATTTTAGTAGCGAAAAAAGTGGTGTATGCCGGGGAAACTCGATTTTAAGAATATTTCAATCCCCTAACAAGTCAGCGATTGCAAAACATACCATCCCCTTCGGTGACCTGGTTGGGCCAGCCTATATCGTATTGGAAACTGTTCCAATAATATTTGGTTGAATTCTAAATCTATGCTCCTTATCATAAAAAAAATGCAGTACATTAAAACCCCAGATTTTGTTTTCCTTCCCTGACTATTTATTTGACTTTCGTTTGAGTAAAATAATGGTCATGGTACTTTCACTCCACAAGTCAGTATATCCGAGCAGTTCAACTTAGGTAAACTAACCTTATAATTAGAGTCCTACAAACTTCAGAAACTAAGTTAATCCGGAGTTAACCTAACATCGTAAAATACCAAAATTAAAAGAGTCGGCGTTTACGGAGTTTGCCGGAATATGACTTAGTTTAGCGAAAGTATAAAAACTAGGAAAACGTTCAGTCCGATAAACTTCGTAAANTTGTCAGGACTAAAATCATGAGGACTAAAAGCATTTCGACTTTTTCATTTTCCCAATTTTCATCTCTTCCAAATGTTTAACAACAGAAGAAAAATTCATGCCACTAAAATGCTTTTTTAAACCTCAATTATTTGGAGAGTCACATGTCCAAAAACCTTCAGTGTACATTATCAATAATCTTTCACTGGTATCCTTTGGTTTTCAGGTTTTGAACTTGCACAGTTGTATCAAAGTGGCGGAAGATTTTGTGGCACCTGAACACATATCTCACTGCTTCCAACTAACGCAAGAGTTCCGATATTTGTCCGATTATCATACTAATCACGAAGACAAACTACAGGTAAAGTATTTGCAGATATTGCAGCCCGTAAATTTTGTGCATTATTGATAATAACGAATATTTTGAGCGAGTTTTCAGACAGTTGTTCCCACGAAAAGCCACTAAAGATACTTTGAATTAAATTGAATTAAGAAATATATAAGGGATGAAGGATACCTTAAGGGAACTTATTTTGGCGGGAACTATTTTTGGCGAATTTAGGCCAAATTCGCCAAAATTAGTTCCCGCCAAAAGTAAATATTTAGCTCACTCGCCAAAATAAGTTCCCGCCAAAATTAAATTTTTTGTTCCCTTGCCTAAATAACCCCTGAAATTCATCAAAATTGCTCAAAATAAGGCAAAATAGAACAGATTTACGCTGTCATTCGCCAAAATTAGTTCCGCCAAAATTAAAAAAAATCACTATTCGCCAAAATAAGTTCCCGCCAAAATTAAAATATTTTAAGATTTTCGCCGCTCGCCGAAATTAGTTCCCGCCAAAATAAGTTCCCTTAAGGTATTTGAAACCATGGAAGTTGTTTCTTGATTGCCAATTCGAAATAAACCCTCGTTCTTTTTATATCTTTTTAACCATTTTCACTTACATTAATTCGTAAAAAAGACTCGTTGAAATACTCATGGAAAAATGTCATTTTATATCGATTCTGTTCCGTTTTTTCCGAACGTTCTGTTCCTTTTTTCTAGATTAAGAACATCATATACCACGCAGTGAAAGATTGTCTCGGTGTCGTCAAGAAGAAGCATGCAGAAGACACCTCATGATTTATCCCTACACTGTAGTTTACTCTCTTTTTAGTTCTTGGATTTTCTTTTGATATTTCTATATTCACCTTTGTTAAATATTCTTTTTTTCATTTTTGATACATTTTCATGCTGTATTTTTTTCAGAAACATTTTTCAGAACATTTTCGTATATATTGTTAGCTCAATGTTGATGTTTTGTGATGAGGGACTATTTGAAATCCTTTTTTTTTTTGATACGCAAGAGGCATACGCAAAAGCACATTCCTTTTTTGTAAAGTTCTTAAATGGCTATACTACTCTCAAAAGTCTTCGAATAAAGTCGAGTCACAGTTATCAGTTTATCTAACTCTCTGACTAAGAATAGATCGGATATTCAGCTGGTTTTAAAGCAACATGTAGGCTATAACACTGTTGTTTGGCCTTTTCACAAAACAGCTCTTTTTTCATCAATTTGTAGTGTAGTTGGTGTTTTTATCATAGGTAGTCTCTTTAGTTATTTTTTAATCTTCATATTTATTTCTGTGTATATTTTGACGGACAGAAAAAGATTAATTTATTTTGCATAGAAAAATGATAATTTTTACTCAAAACAACAATTCTACGTTTCGTTCATTTCTTAAGCCGTTATACACGTCTCTTTTTTTTTAAGAAACACACTTTTAAGAAACATGAGGCTCAGAATGCCTAAAAACTAAGAAACATCTAAGAAACATGCTGAGGCTGAGAATGAGAAAATAACATTTTTTAATTCGGCTTTTTTAAGAGCCTTCCAATCTGTATTTGACAACGTTGCGGAATTCGAAACGCCAAAGCTGTGGAATTTTGCAGCCCTGCCATTCTATGCAATTTGCCTAACCGATCATACCTTTATTTTTCCATTTTTGTTGACCAGTGACGATTTGTTGGTCATCATATTGTACTCTTAGGTGCCAAATAAACGGGCCCCCCCCCCCTCTTGTTAATTTTTCGATTTTTTTCCAACCCCCCCGGACCTTATTAGGACCCCCCCGTTTATTAATTCTTGAAAAAATTCCCAGCTACCAAAAGGAAAGTTCCTTGTTTTACTCTAAAAAGCTTCAATCTAGTCTATTTTGACCCTTTTTAGGGTTTTTTTAAGGTCCATTTTCCAACCCCCCCGGTAATTAGGTCCCCCCTGTTTATTTAATTTGAAAATTTTTTCCAACCCCCCCCCCCCCGTTTATTCGAACCCCCCCCCCCTCCCCCCGTTTATTTGGCACCTAAGAGTAACCAATTAACACCAAGACTTCCACTATCTAATCTGTCCACGTGGTATCTCCCACTTCTCCAATTACAATCCAATATCTGGAAAATGTAGAATATAGCGTTTTTTGTAAGAACATCCAAAATTTTCGAAGCCTTGGGATATTCTTAACTTTTTGAGATAATTGACTTGATAATTGATAATTGATAATTTCCCCCGGACGATTACCACAAGGGCAATTTCCAATTTTGAGGGAGTCTTACAAACAGCACGGAAAAGAACGGTACACTTCTAACCCCCCACCCCCATCATATGTGATTTTTAAAGTAAAAGAAAAACAAGCAAGACTCAAAGGCCTGGACGGGGCTGGACTCAAAAGCAAGTTTCTCACCAAAAACCGGGAACCAGAAAACCTAGACTCCAAACATTCTAAAAATTTGCATAGTAGAATGATCTTCTTTATTAATTATCACTTTCGGTTTTGTTATGACCACTGTAAAATAAACGTACAGTTGTCCCTCTCTAATTCGATATTCAAGGGTCCAAGAATTTTTTTCGAATTAGAGGAGAATTCGAATAGTAGAGGTTCGAATTAGAGAAAGTTGACTGTATGATGAAATGTTTGGCAGTCAAAATTTTCTCTAAAGAATGAATCGGATAATAAACCGAGAACATAAAATGAGAATGATTTAATCAGCATCGGATAAGCTGCGATACACGTTTTTTTTTTTTTTAAGAAACACACTTTTAAGAAACATGAGGCTCAGAATGCCTGAAAACTAAGAAACATCTAAGAAACATGCTGAGGCTGAGAATGAGAAAATAAAATTTTTTAATTCGGTTTTTTATAAGAACCTTCCAATCAAGGCTAATTATGTCAAAAAGTTTAGAAACATGTAAGAAACATTTAAAAGGCTCAAAAGGCCGATTTCTTAAGAAACATTGAGGCTGCTTGGTAAAACTAGTTTCTTAAAAAAAACGACGTGTATATTACCAGGAACACCACAGTTTAGCTTTCTCTAAAATTTACCTGTGAGGACAGAATAATAAGAATTTCATCGCTAATGTTTCAGTTACATGGCTGTTTAAAGAGTTGAAGCCGGTACAGCAGGTGCGGGCGAAACCTCCCAAAATAGACCCTTAAAGAGACATCTTGAGAGATTATAAATATTTCCTACCCTTTGAGAGACTTTTGAAACTAAAAATTTGCTTAGAGAGACTTTGGAAGGTTAAAAAGGTTTCCGCACATAACACCCAAAACGAATGTCGAACTTCAAAAGTCACATGCTCTAGATAAACACTCAACAGCATTACCAAAGCCTTAATTAACTTCCTCGTACTTTCTTTTTTCTTTCGTTTAATTTAATATCAACGTGGCTCAAAAATGTCAAAAAATAAGAACTGAGTCTGGATGATGACTTATGCAAATTGATGGTCGAAGTAGTGATAATAAGGTCAATATAAAAGACTGCTTAGACTACACAATATATTGGTGAGAAATAATTGACAATATATTTTTCTGACTGCAATATAAGGAGTAAACAACATGTGCTCTAAGAATTTTTTATTCTGTAAAGAATCCCTCTATATTGTTGGAATATTGCAAGTCGAGCTGACAATATATTGCTGACACACAATATATTGTGTAGTGTATGTAGCCCTTAAAAATAAGAACTATTTGATGTACAAAATGTAAATAGAATAACTAGCTCTTATAAAAAAGTTTAAAGAACCAGGGAGCGGTGGACGACAAAACTTACAATTTTCAAATGTCTCATGGGATTTTGTTGTACTTTTTGAAGAAAGCATCTATAGCATTTTAATACACCCCTCCTTGCAGACCCGGTAGGTCTGTAAAAGTGGGGTAAAAATCACAGATTTCTGTAAAGCCCGAAGGGCTAGATGTCGTGCTTTAAGCTCTTCCCAGCAAAAAAAGTGAGTATCACAAAAAATATTGCTTATATTGTTTTCGAAAACCTGCGAAGCTTCTTATTGGTCAAGCGCTGAAATTCTATTGTAATGTCACGTGACTTAGGTAGGATTTCCTATCAAACCACGGTACGCATTTCAGCCAAAGCACGACATCTAGCCCTTGGGACTTTATAAATCTAGGGTAGAAATAACGGAATGAGACTCAATGGAGATTGATATTTCAATTTTTAATGGCTGGGAATTTAAATCCCATTGTTTTCAAGTTAGAAAATACAGTGGGGATGGGGAAATAGCGTAATATTTTACAGGGGATTGGTTTATTTAATTATTTTCAGCGGAGACAAAAATCGGAGTATAATTTTCCACCGGGGACAATATTTTGGCCAATTTTTCGGCCAATTTTTCTGTGAGAAGGGGTTGTTTTAAAAGTAATAAGTGAAAGAGAAATTTCTATTGTGTAAAATCCTGAAAAAGTTACTGGTACTAAAGTTTTCAAATTCAATAAAGGTGAGGTATGCATTCAATCTGAGATATTTTCTTAAAAACTTTATAATAATTATCTTGACAAAATTTGAAATATTTACAGCTTCTTGAAACAGAAGGAAAAAAATAAACTAACTAAAAATCGGGCTTTATTTATCAAATTCGGATCAGGTCGGGTTAGCGTGGTACATAGGTATAACCCGGACAGTGAAAGCGACTGTCCCGCTTCCCGCCCAACAACAATTTTACAGACCAAAAAATTTTCCGTCACTTTCGACTGTCCCGCGTCGCACCCAAAACGACGATTTTCGACTGTCCCGCTTCATACCCAAGACGGCGATTGTCGACTGTCCCGCTTCGTACCCAAATTGGAATTATGCCACACCCTTCCACTGTCCCGTTTCGTACCCAAATCGGAAATACGCCACACCCTTCTACTGTCCTGCTTCGTACCCAAATTGGAATTGTGCCACACCCTTCCACTGTCCCGCTTCGTACCCAAATTGGAATTGTGCCACACCCTTCCACTGTCCCGCTTCGTACCCAAATTGGAATTGTGCCACACCCTTCCACTGTCCCGCTTCGTACCCAAACTGGAATTATACCACACCCTTCCACTGTCCCGCTTCGTACCCAAACAAGAATTGTGCCACACCCTTCCACTGTCCCGCTTCGTACCCAAACTGGAATTATGCCACACCCTTCCACTGTCCCGCTTCGTACCCAAACTGGAATTATGCCACACCCTTCCACTGTCCCGCTTCGTACTCAAACAAGAATTGTACAACACCCTTCCACTGTCCCGCTTCGTACCCAAATACAACGCTTGTCGACTGTCCCACTTCGTACCCAAATTGGAATTATGCCACACCCTTCCACTGTCCCGCTTCGTACCCAATCAAGAATTGTGCGACACCCTTCCACTGTCCCGCTTCGTACCCAAAGTGGAATTATGCCAGACCCTTCCACTGTCCCGCTTCGTACCCAAAGTGGAGTTATGCCACACTCTTCCACTGTCCCGCTTCGTACTCAAACAAGAATTGTGCCACACCCTTCCGATGTCCCGCTTCGTACCCAAATACAACGCTTGTCTACTGTCCCGCTTCGTACCCAAATTGGAATTATACCACACCCTTCCACTGTCCCGCTTCGTACCCAAACAAGAATTACACCACACCCTTCCACTGTCCCGCTTCGTACCCAAAACGGGTGCCACACCCTTCCACTGTCCTGCTTCGTACCCAAAGTGGGATTGTGCCACACCCTTCCACTGTCCCGCTTTGTACCCAAAGTGGGATTGTGCCACACCCCTCCACTGTCCCGCTTCGTGGCCGAATTAGAATTGGGCCACACCCTTCCATTGTCCCGCTTCGTACCCAATCTTGAATCATCATTATTATCATGAACATATAAATGACTGGACGTCTATCTTCCATTGTGTCTTTGAAGCGAGCTTCGTTGCCGTCTGTATTTCAAAATTGGTATAAAAAATCTGACAATATTCCGTCACAATTTCATTTCTTGGAATTACTTAGGTAAAAGGATTCATAGAGCTTGAACATTAATCATGATTCACAAAAGAATTATTCTAAATGTTTTAGTAAGTTTGCAATATATTATATCAACATTTGTCAACGCAGAAATGCAGAATTTCAACTACGTGTTTACTTTTGAATCACTTTTGTCACTCAAATAATCTTTTTTATGACATGAAAAATATAGTATGCCAAAGTTGAGAGCCTGTGTCACAAGATTATCATTATTTGAATCCCATACTCTCTAAAATTATTCCATACTTTTAAGTCCAAATTTAAGAATATTAGTCGCAATTTTGACAAGCTGATGATGATTTTGCCTCGGTTATCTTTGTCATGATATAGATAAAAGACTTGAGAAGAGTAAGAACAACAGAGACTTTCGTCGAACTTTTGACGTTGTTAGCAAGTTATTCCCAATAGGTATATCATCAAAAGTTATTGTCTCATTTTATGACTTTAACGAGGCGGCAACGAAGCTAGCAGTGTTATCTTCAAAAATACAAAGGAGATGGATGTCCAGTAATTTATATGTTCATGTTATTTTAAAGAATACGGTTTCTGATGTTTCTTGACGTTTTGAATTTTGATGTTCACACAGCTTTTTGAGACGTTTCGTTTCAGAGCGAAACAAACTATAACGTCTGAGCATATCTAAACTTTGTATAGTGGAGTCTCTTTAAGTCGAATCCCTGTAACTCGAATGCTCGAATGATCGAGTGATATAGGGACTCCACTGTAAGCTCGCCCGATGAAATAAGACTTTTTAGTAGAACTCAAGTTTGCTCTGAACATTCTAATTATCAGTATTGAAGTTTCTAGCCTTTTAATATTACGCGAAACAAGTTTCTGTTCCATTTCGTTATCCGTTCAATTTTGTTTTGAAAAGATATTTTCTCAAGCCAGAAAATGAAAAGTCCTTTATAAGCACACACGATTTCAGACTCAATTTGTAGACATAAAGTCGCTGGAGAATTTTGGAGGAAAGTATCAAGCAATAGAGTTCACCTTAAAGAAAACATTGATCAAAAAATCTTATTATTTGATGAAGGACTGCCAAGTTTACAGGTCTTTTTTTAGTCCAAATATTTTCTTACTCTGATGTCAGAAACAATGAATCTCGTCTCATTTAATTTCTAAAGCTTAAATGACCCAATAAGATTTCACCTATGGATAAAAGAGCTCATTAAAGATATGAGCATGCATACATCGTAACTTTTTTAATCGTAGGGCGAGCTTGGTTACAATAGTATACTTTTCCTGTTTCTTTATACCTCCATGCATAGGAGTACTCTTTTTGAAAAACGAAAGTTACCATTGCATTGAGGATAATCTAACGTTATTTAGTTGAGGTATTTCGACCGTTTCGAATTTTAACACGTTCGCTGCCAAATACGAATATACTCGTATGCTTAAGCTTGGTACTCCCTTGTGCAAAAAATCGCGTTTAAGTGCGTCTAAGTGCGCTTAAGTGCGTCGAACACATTTTTGCTTTCTAGTGAGTACGTTTGCTAAACGAAATTAAGCGCATTTAGACACATATATACGCACATGAACGCGCCTTGATTTTGCTAGGCGCGCTTAAACGCGAATATAAAAAAGTTTCGATATTTCGACGCGATCATCAAAGACACCGCGTGTAAACACTATTCAGTTCTTTTGAATTTGAAGAGAGAGGGGGATTTTTTATTGCGTTTAAGTGCGCTTAACTCCTTTTTCACCCTCTTTCATTCAAATCACTTTGCAGTGAGTACATAAATAGCGTCTAAGTGCGCCTAACTGATCAACGCACTTAGGCGCACTTAGACGCACTTAAACACGATTTTTTGCACAAGTGAGTACCGGGCTTTAAGAGCCTTTGATAAGATAACTTTGATATAAAAACGTTTGCTTTTCTTTCGGATTTTTTGAATTCAAAGTGAAATTCTACGTCGATTGGTATAAAATTTCAATTTTAAGGCATTTAAAGCATAATGGAGGCCACAACCCAACTGAGACTTTCGATAAAATTCAAAGAGGACAAATTTTCAATTTCTCAAAAGGTTTAGAATAGCTCTGCGCTCCACCGCAGAGATTTGAAAAACGCACAAAATAACTGCTAACAGTTAACAAAACGTACTCCGCGGTTTTTTACACGAAGAAGGCTACTGAGGCGGATATGAGTAAATATGCAAAGAGTAAAACGTGCGCAACGCACTCAGTTAAACTTCAGTAGCTTCAAATTATTCAAAGGCCAAATTTTAGCAAATCAAACAAAAAAAGCTAGTGCCCAGATCCAAAAAATCTTTTTTATAAGAATGAAAAAACCACAGATCTGTAAAGCCCGAAGGGCTAGATTTGCGACCTTGGTCAAAAAGTGAAGCTCATCTTTGGAAGGATTTCCTACCAGAGTCACGTGACTAAAATATGCAATTTCACCGGTTTGAGAGATGTGAAATAGCGTTTGCCGCCTACTTTTTTTTATCTCGCGCTCCGAAAACAATTAAAATGCTAGATCCTATCCATCGGCACGAAATTTAAAAAGTCAAATTTTTGCTTCACTTTTTTTTGCTGGAGAAAGCTTAAAGTTGCCTATCTAGCCCTTCGGGCTTTACAGATATCTGTGGAAAAAACCCCAGATATTCACCCAAGGAACAAGTGTGCCAAATTTCAGCCAAGTCTGATCGTTTTTGAAGTCTCAAGGCTGCGCCAAGGTTTTTTCTCAGAGAAAGGAGTTTCTCAGTTTCTAGCTCAACTGAAGTTGAGAATTAATACTAGCCATAGCTTTCACTAACTGCCACCCGCTATATTTTAATGCTTTATAATTATAACAAAAGTTTGGAAATGATTTGGAATAGTTAGAATGATTCTTCTCAACAGCATTTTCTTTCAGATATCAATGAATAAGCTAACATAAATGAAACATATATTTTTTCTAAAAATGTGAAAAATACGAATCTTAAAACATTCATTAGGAAAAGTGTCCAGGTAGAATCAATTACAGACAGTTACATAGATACTAAACCAGTCAAAAGACATGCAACTATATTTATTTCAACCAATTTGAAATATAAATGAAACATAGTAGAACCAAAGAGCATTAGAAATGCTATGAGCCAGAAACATAACGAGCAGGAACCAAGAATTGACAGGTAGCAGCGTACTTAGGAGTTTTTCCAACGGTTTAACAAAGGATATCGTGATCCAAAATTGTTTACATTAAATGGATTTACCATTAATCTAGAAGCTGTAACAGCGTCGTGTAAAGGATGGAAGATGATAGGACGTAACATGGTAATAGTATCAGTAACGAGGCAATATTGATGAGCAGGAAGCAGGTATTAACAGGAAATAGCGTACATTCAGGACTTTTTCCAACGGCATGATAAGGGATCTCATGGACAAAATTGTTTGAATTAAAAAGATTTGCCAGTTATCTTGCAGTTTAACAGCAATATTGTGTAGAAGGATGGAAAATCATGACGTAACGTGGTAATAGTAGCAGTAACAAGGTAATATTGCGTTGTCAAGTTAAACGAATACTCATTCATAAAAAGCTTAAAGGGAAAATAAGAAACATGAAATTAGATGGTATATGGTGAGTGTACTGAAATTTCCTCAAAACTACCGTAACTTGGTCTAATGTCGACATCCCTCCTCTAAATTCAACACCCTTTTTTAGAGCTGAAAAATTAAAAAAAGGTCGAAATTATTTTATTTGCTTTAGTGGTAAGGAAGGATAAATCTTTTTCCAATCACCGATTCCGACTTTCATATTATTCCTATCTCTAAAGAAGGGTGTCGAAATTAGAAGACGGATGTCGAGATTAGACCAACTTACGGTAGTTCACAAAAGTTTCTTTCAATCTTTGCCTGGTTCTGGTAAGGCGGTTGTCGAAAAATTGTTCTATTCGCATCACCTGCCCGCATCATATTTTCTGCTGATTTTCCGGTGCGTAGATGCGGAAAAAAATCCGGGAAAACCAATTTGTTCTTTCAAAGTAGAGCTTTTTTCTCAATAGACCTTTTTTCAAAGAGGCCACCATGTTGAATAATTATGTAGTCCAGCAGAAAAACAATGATAAAACCATGCATAATTATTACAATATGCATGATACAGTAATTATGCATGGCTCTATCATTGTTTTTATGGCTGGACTACATAATTATTCAAAAGGACGTCCTCTTTGAAAAAAGGTCTATTGCTCCGACAGCCATCGAATAATTGTTTTGCTCGCGACAACACCCTCCCCTGAATTACTGACGTGATTTAAAAAAACCTGGGAATTTTTTTGACCGCCCATCTGCCCGCATGCATTTTTAACACCAGTTGCCACGCGAACAGAGCATTTTTTCGATGACCGCCTAAGTATCAACAAGAACAGTCAGGGAAATCCCTCAATTGCGGTATACTGCAATTGCGGTAGTTTTCATTCGTGATTAGCCTACAAAGGCTTATAACAGCTACATATAGTGCTGGTCGACTAAGATAAACAAACATCGACTGTAAAAAATCGTACGAGAAGATAGCTTTTCTTTATTAAAAGAATCTGATCTAAGGAAAAAATATTTTGTCTGTGCGTTCAAAAGATATGACCAATTATGTACAAAAATTGCCTGTTTTCTCCTTGTATCTTGAATTCTGTTTCTTGAATATACTGCAATTGCGGTATATGAAAAATTCAAAAGTGATGTTTATACCGCAATTGCAGTAAGATATTACTACCACCGCAATTGAGGGATTTCCCTGACTGAAGAACACAGGTTAAACATAAAAGATTAATAAAACCACCACAAGTCTTTAAAAGTACACAAAGAAAAAAATATTTGTACTTACTGTCGAAGTACCATAACACAGGATCTTTAAGCATTCTTGTTGAGAGTAGAGTATGTTGAATAAATTTAGTTACAGTTACAGTGGAATTTCGTTGCCAATTCAACCACCAACAATAATCAGTTTTGTCCATATTCAATCATCATTGGGTCGAAAAATGAATCAATCTGAATGTCTAAGACAGGAGACAGATTGTATAATTTGACTGTCAGCAAACTCACTGATTTATATCTCAATTTTTTGAAAAAAGTGAACGCAATTCGACTGCTGGACTGCTGGACTGCTCGAGAGCTTTCAGGACATCTTTTGAAAATCAGGATGGCCTAAGAGGGCGGTCAATGAAAAATAAGTTTTCATACCTGTCAATCATTTGTTAATCAATTTCGACCAGTCTAATTTTCGCACCGAGTGGGATTCGAACCACCACCAAAGAATATCAGGGGGGGTCAGGGTCAAAATTCGCCGGAAATTCGGCCGTCGAAATAGTTTCTCGGCCGGCGGAATAATCGTCCGGCCGGCGGAAATGCTACCCGGCCGGCGGAAAATTAGCCGTCGGAAAAGTCATCCGGCCGCCGAAATAGTCATCCGGCCCGCGAAAAATTGGCCGTCAGAAAAGTTATCCGGTCCGCAGAAAGTAAGGTCGAGTTATTTCTTTTCGATTCGAGTTTTTATTTTGACTTTGAGCTACGAAAAAACGAGTTATGATAACATTTATCATAAATTTTGGTTAAACTATCATCATCAATATCGTTATCGGTTTTTTTGCTTACTTTAATTCGAGTTCGAGTTGTTTCCTGTTGTTAACTACTCGGTTATTTTAAATTGAATAACTTTTAGATTAGCATAGCTATTTAAAATTCCCTTATTTTTAACTATTCTATTCTATAACTCGGTTCCCGAATACCAGATTGTTGATAAGGTTATTATAATCAAGTCAAAAATTACGCAAAAGGACGCAACAACTCGGTTTTTCATAACTCAAAAAAAAATAATAACTCGAAAAAAATAACTCGACCTCAATTTTCGCGGACCGAATAACTTTTCCGACGGCCAATTTTCCGCCGGCCGGATGACTTTTCCGGTGGCCGGATAACTGTTCCGACGGCCGGATGACTATTCCGAAGGCTAATTTTCCGCCGGCCTGATAACATTTCCGCCGGCCGGACGACTATTCCGCCGACTGAGGAACTATTTCGACGGCCGAATTTCCGGCGAATTCTGACCCGGATCCCCCCTAATAAAAGAAAGACCTTCGGATCCGGAAGCCAGCGCTCTATCCCTTGAGCCATCGCCGCATAGCAAAACCACGCAATTCGTAACATTTTATACCAACTGGCAAAATACGGGGGTAATGTTATTATAATATGGGTAAAAGTACCCCTTTTTAACCTGACTGAAATTCGAGCCGTTACTAGCAACCCTGCGGGGCCCAAGGCGCCGAGTATGCACCCGGCACAGTGACAAGCCGTTACTAGAAACCCTGGCCCTACATCGAAGACGCCAAAAAATAAAAATTTAAAGTTTCCGCATTGTCAGGATTTAGCCGCTTCTTGAAAAATCTCGTATAGTAAAGATTACATCATTAATATTGTTTGGGTCTCCAACCCTAACCCTAACTGGAATGATCGATATTCTTATAAAAAATGTTTCTTATAAAACATCGATATTTATAAGAAATGTTTCTTATAAAAAGTCGCAGCCAAAACTCGGAAATAATTTAGATGTGTTACATTAAAACACAAAGCGGAATGCTTTTAATGTATTACATCTAAAATCAACCGTTAATTAAGTCATTAAGATGTAATACATTGAAACCGAATCGAGACGAATAACCTTTGAAGTATGACGTAATTGTAAGCAGGATTTTTCATAATGGTAGAGCAGTTACGGAAGCAAAAAGTAGATGCACCAGCAGGCAGGGTACACAGGTTGGTAGCTGCTTTGACTGGTTGGACGTTCACTAGAACTCTGGACAATGAATACTGTTGACTATTAGCAACTTTTCAAGGTAGGCTTACCATCATCCTTTTTATGTAGAGCACATATTATTTAGTTAGAGAACTGCACACGCGCATACATACTTTACTAGCTCTCTTATACCCAGGCAGTTACATCAATATGCCTTCTTACCTGTCTTTAAAAATATAAATAAAAGTAATCACGGAAAAGGACGCGAAAAAAAAAGACATAAGTGTGAGAACAGAGTAATCAAACTCGTTAGAAAAAGTACCATTAGAAGTCATAAAAAATCAACCTGAATAAATGCAATCGAAATCCCACCCAGAGAACTTCATAAATCCCCAAACAACATTACATTACTATGTCAAACTCCCATTACATAAATTTTACAATTACGTCAGAGTAAACTACGCTCGCCACCGAAGAGGTTTATTTGGAAAGGGTAATTACATTTTATTGTTCGCTTCTTTTTTAAAGATTGGCCGGGTTGGAAAAGTATGAATTTCTTTGTACATATTTTACCTACCCCAAATATTTAGGAGGCTGAGTTTTAAACAAATGGTCAAGTTGAAACGAACGATAAATGTATCAAGGTCTGTTTTATTTACCCCCTGGTGACTTAACAAAAGAGACTTAACTCGATGTTACAATCCAATTATTGAAAGTTTGTCTCGGCCTTTTTATAATGAGCGAGACATACGATCTCTGATTACGCAATTTTCATATTGACATTTTCGAGGCATTTTGATGTAACTGCCAGGACGATCTCAATCGAACGGAATCGACGATCGAACCAGGCGAACCAAATCGAACGAAATCAACCGATTGAAATTGATTGTCGAACGCAATTGAATCTCAATCGAAATTCAAAATTCTGGGTAATATTCGATTGGGTTCGATTGTCGTTCGACTGGTTCGATCGTCGATTCCGTTCGATTGAGATTGTCTGGGCTTTATTCTTGCAGCTTCCCAACATCCAAGCTCTCAAACATCACAAGCCGAATGAAATTACTTTCGATTTCCCGTAGAAATTATGTGATGAACAATCCAGGGGTCAATGAATCAACGATCGAACGCAGCAATCGAACATCAATCGAATGCAATCGAATATCAATCGAATCTGAAAATTGCAGTAATATTCGATTGCGTTTGACAATCAAATTTCAATCGGTTAATTGCGTTCGATTTGGTTTGACTGGTTCGATCGTTGATTCCGTTCGATTGAGATTGTCTGGTTATACCTACTGATCTGGCTGGACACAACAGGACCCTCGCCCTGTCGCCTCTCCCCGGACAATGCGGGGAAAATGTCCGGGGAACAAAACAAATGTTTCTATCTCTCGACTGTCTGTATGTCCGGGACAACAATTTTGCACTGTAAACTTACCCCCGGGCCAGCCCAGGCGTGGGCTACCTTCTGAAATTTCTCCCGCACGTTCAACAAATTAAAAAATGAAGCGATCGCGTGTGCGGTCTGTCCGGAGCAACTTCTCAAAAGTAATGGTAAAATCCCCGGAAATGCAACAAGAATCCCCGGACATGCAACAAGAATCCCCGGACTCTATGGGGATGCAACAGGGTCGTGTTACTGGTGGGTACGGTGTAGGGATCATGATTGTTGACCCTTTTGGTGTGCGATGGCTCCCCTGCCCTAATGAAAACCGTTATTGTCATCCTTTAAGTACACACAATTTTAGAACAGACTATTGAACAACCTCATCAACCTCTGTATAAGTATACCCACCTATATCCAGACGGTGTCAATTGAGAACGAATCAGGCGGTCATTGATAAATTGTTCTATTCGCGTCACCTGACCGCATCAGATTTTCCGCAGATTTTCCGGTGCGGAGATGCGGAAAAAAATCTGGGAAAAGCAATTTGTTCTTTTAAAGTATAGCTTTTTTCTCAATTGCTCTGACGCTCGCGTCACCACCCGCCCCTGAATGACTGACGTGATTAAAAAACCCAGGCATTTTTTCGACCGCCCGTCCGCTTGCATGCATTTTTAACAGCTTTTGCGACGCGAACAGAGCATTTTTTTGATGACCGCCTCAAACGCCGATTCAATTGGACGCAACCAGAACAATAGAATATTACCCAGGGATCACTCCTTTAGAGCTTTTTTAGTGTGGGCGTCCGAGTGTTTTATGTACTGGCAATGACCAGGTTGTTTCACTCAATATCATCGATAATTTTTTTCCAATTGATAACCAATCGATGGATTGGCTGAATCTATTGATTCCGATAATCAATGATCGACAGGTACCTGACCACATCATTAACTGACAACAGTATAGTAACAACATAATAAAAAGTAATGATATGTTTTGATTTTCCAACGCACATGAAAATATAATTTAAGAGGCATGTGAACGGGCAAGACTGCTCTGAATGTCACACTTATTTTATCACATTAAACTGTAATATTGACATTCTTGCTGTCTTGTTTTAAAAAGAACTTTCTTCAGAGTTAATTGTTGAACTTTGAGATGGAATGTTGGTAAACATAAAAAAATTTAATGGCAGTGGTTTGGGGGTTTGGAATAGGATTGGCTGTCAGGTATGGGAGCTCTCACGGTAATTGATAATCACAATTTTGAGGGAAGGCTCTTTATG
Source organism: Clytia hemisphaerica (assembly GCF_902728285.1). NCBI lineage: Eukaryota > Metazoa > Cnidaria > Hydrozoa > Leptothecata > Clytiidae > Clytia > Clytia hemisphaerica. The sequence continues at coordinate 55,338 of NW_027104532.1, forward strand.
AATATTTGATTGAAGGTTGCTTAGTCATTGATTGGCTTGTGTAGTAGAAATGATTTGATTGGTTACTTCAGAAGAGCCCATCAATGATAATAGACCATTTGTCAAAGAGGCCATCCTGTTGAATAATTAAGGATGGTAGTCCAGCAGAAAAACAATGATATAGCCATAGTATAATTATTACAATATGCGCGATACAATAATTATGCATGGCTATATCATTGTTTTCTGCTGAATCTTAATAAGGTGAATAAAGGAGCAATATGACTTTTAGAATAATAATTTCTGATCTGCAAAACGTAGATTAGCTAGAATGAAAACAGCTATGTGACCTCTGACTTTAAATAAAATGAGGACTAGAAAATGTTGTAGACTGGGGAAAGTTACCCCTGGTGAAAGTAACTCTTTTTGTAGACTTTTTGCCAGATGTGATGACATGTTAAATAACTAATTATTCCAGCATAAAGGTTTAATTTAATTTCTTCTGAGGATGTGTAATGAATATAGAAGAAATTTAAAAAAAAATTAAACAAAAATTGGGCAGAATACTGATAAAAATCTAGTACTCACTGGGCACTCTTCTTGAGGAAGGATATCATCTTCAAGCATCACACAGTAGGTTGCAAAATGCTTAATTTTGATTTATGATTTTAGAATGAACTAGAGGAAGAACAAGATATATCAGAGCCAGAAGAATAATCAGATGAGCAATATCTTTATCATTTAGAGTTCTTTTACTTTTTTTTCAATTTACTGTATTATGGGAAATTATGTCTTTAAATAAAGACTACCTAATAGGGAAGCCATAGTTCATTTTGTATTTTAAATAGTATTTGTGTAAGGAATACCAGAGGTTTGTTTCCATTTGCATAGTAACTTATAGTTACTTGTGCTGTGGCTTTATTAAAAAAATATAGCAAAATAAAAAAAATCATCTTCATCTTAAAATCTGGAAATAAGTTACATCTGTATATTTGTTAAGAGGAAATGTTGTTTTTTTTCAGAACAAGAATGGATGGCAAGAAGAGTGACAGTAAAGCAGATGGACAGGGTAATGTCATTGTTTATGTAATTATTTCTTTATTAATATGATATCCCGTTATCCATGTTCTATATTATGTTGTTGAAAATTATTTTCCAGTATGGCGATAATTTATGGTAAAATATAAGTGTTAATGAACTATTGGCTTGGTACCCTTAATTTCAGAAGCTTTCACAAATCAATCAATAGAATTGGAGGAAGTGCAAGCCATTGAACTTGCTGCTCTGAAAAGCCTTGGACAGCATTATCAAGAAAACTTTCAAAATAAAGCAAAGCAAGTAAGAAACCAAAAACAACCAGAAAAGAACAAACAAAGAGTGATTCGTTTGAAAAGAGACGTTGATGACACACGAACATATCCCTACGGAGGACAGAAAAAAAGAAGTAAAAAGAGTCAGCAGATAGGTGTGCTTGACCTTTTATTTTCCCCATATATACTTATTAAAGATCAAATAAAAACTAATTTTCTCTGTGTATCTGCATCATCATTCTTGTTCAGCCAAATGGCCTTATTAGTGGATTTTCTCTGACACACTTAACTATTACTTGGTATATGGGAGGATTATCCTATTGATGATTATATTTTTCTGCTTTATAATGGGAAATGGAAAAAAAACTTTTAGTAATGGAAATGTTTTTTCTTTTAGATGCACATTCTGATGGTTCTGATACTGAATTTGTTGTACATGACGATCATCAAACTTCCCTAGACGGTATTTATAGTAAAAACAAAAACGTTTGGGAACAGCTTTTTAAATGAGAACCAAGAAAATAAACATTTATAGTTATGCCTATTGGTTTTTTAATTTTCACTTACATAGCCATGCCTTATTATCACTAAAATGTAACGGAATATTTCCTAAGGAAAACTTGTTTATTTTACTTTCACTTACTTTCTACTCAATTGTTTTTTCGATCATAGAAATGGAGGCGTTGAGTAATTTGGAGTTGACAAACGTCCTGGACCTCAAACTTCTGGCCAAGCACAAGAAGAAAAAGACTTGGAGTGAAAGAAAGAAGTACGAAGAAGATCAATGGAAAGAAGAAAGAGAGGGAATCTTTCGTGATGTTGTTGAGTCGTACTCAAATGAAGGATTGTGCAATTTTTGTCATGATAATCCTGTTTCAATCAAGTGTTTGGATTGCTTCCAAAAGAAGTTATGTGCAGCTTGTGATGAAAAAATACACCAATTTGATACGTTGCACAATCGTGTTGGATATATAGATGGGTTCATCAGAACAATGCTACCATCTGAAGATCTTGGAGCAGACTCTTCAATAAATGACAAGTGTATGTTTTACATTGTTGAACATTTTGATTTGATTTTGATGGATCAAGTCAATATTTTGCATTGCTTTTGCAAGATCTGCAAAAAGCCTTTTATATGTATAGATTGGAAAAATCAAATGATTTTATTCATGTGACCTTAACAATCATTTTCTTTCTAATTCTAGGAAGGTCTTCCCTTCAAGTATTTACAACAAGATGTCTTCAATGTGGCAATTTAGACAATCCCTTTCGTTTCAAAACCATATATGAATCTGGGTTTTGGCCAAATTCACCCAAAAGAGTCAGCTACCTGTTTGATCAAGAGCTCTTCCGATTCTGGGATACTCTGCGGAAAAATGCCCCAGGAACGTCTGAGAATGCGTTTTTGGAGGTTTTGAACACGTTGGGCAAGTTCCATGGCAGGGTGAGATATTGATTTAGTGAATTAATTGATAATTGTGAAATGGAATGAAATTTACTTATACGAGCTTGATTAATCAATCTATATGCGCTGATTTTTTTTAGACCGGAAGAATCACTCCCTCTATATTCTCTACGGCCTTCAAAGAATGGTGCTTCTGCCAATACAAAATCGACTGCCTCCAAAATAAGAACTGGTTGGAGTGTCCTGCATGCGCGTACCAGCAACACTCTTCCCACGTTGACGGGAATTGCAAATTGTATCACTACAAAAGTTCAGGAAAGTGAGTGCTTTTATCACTATCTTTTTTCAACTTTTTCTTATCACCATTTACTTAAGCTATATATTGTCTATCTATGTATCTGTATTTTATTTGCGTTTCTGTTAGTAAAGTAATGAATTTTACGTGCATGCGATCAATTTAGTGTGTATGGTTTATTTACAAGGTATATTAACTGCGATATTTCATAATTTTAGACGAACAAGGTCTGACTTCTATGACGGTTTATTCATTGTTCAAGATTCAAAGGTGAAGGATTATATCGACGAATTGTACGATAGAAAACTTGGAAAGGTGAGTTATCATCATCTTCCGTTTGATTATTTCATTGTTGATTTGGATATGGATGTGTATATTCATGAAATTACTCAAGCACGTAAACAACTATAACTCTTATGAAAATAGCACTTATAAAACATGCGTAAGTAAAACGAAAGTTTGAGCTCATTTTGTTTTGAATCGAATTTATTTTTTAAGGTTGAAAAAGATGTTAGGTGTGGTGGTGATTGGAGTGCCGCCCGAAATACCGCGAGAAACAAAAAATCTCTTGACGTCACTGGCCTTGAAGTGATGTCCTGTCGTCATCAATTAGGTCAGAAGGCATTGAACATGCACCAGGGAGAACTCTTTGGGTATAGCTTGTATCTGATCAAGCACCACATGCTTCCCAACAACGTCAAGTTCATCTTTGCAGATGTGATGTGTAAATTGCGCAAATTCATCGAAAGAGTTGACCCGGAGACCGCCAAAAAGTTTACTGGAGCATTATCAGTAATGCATGCAAAAGGACATAGTCTAGATTGCCAAGTACATGTTTACTTTTTTTATTTCTCAAAAACATTTTAATTTCTTTATTCCTTTAAAACATTTTAGTTCTTCTGGTTAAGTGATATAAGTTATTTGATAATGATCCTGAGACAATCTGTCTTTGGTATAAAATTTCATAAATAGGTCCAATGACTATAAAGATTATTTCTTTTAACTTAAAATAAAAAAATTCCAGATCATCTAGCAATATAATACACGAGGAATGAAAGAGAAACCTACATATTTTTGGGGAAGGGTATATGAAATTCCCCTTATTATTATATTATTATATCTATCCATCATTATTTTTCTTTATTCAACAGTTTATATGGGACGGTGAATGGGTTGATGGTACAGGCCGATCAACTGGTGAAGAAACCGAACAGATATTTAGTTTCCTGTCAAGGTTCTGTAATACAACAAAATACCAAAAACCAGAGAGTAAGTATTTACTTAATTGTATTATCTAAACAAGTTGCTGTAAAGTCTTTCTGCGAATAAGAAAGGTTTCATATTTTGGCTTGATAGGTTAATATCCCTGGACGTAAAAACTTTAACGGAAAATTGTCACATAATATTTATCTATGTAACGATATCCTTGGTATTTATATATTTATATTCTCTAATCTTACAGATAGAGAGGAGACGTTGACTGAGATGATACTGTTTTGGAATAAAAGGAAAATTGAGGTACAAGCAGAACAGTTGGTCAAAAAGTATAACAAGGTAAGCAAAAGTATCATGAAAAGTTTATTATTGTTGAAATGTTTTATCCCTCAAATTTAATGGCTAAAAAAGTTTTTACTGTATTTTTACTCTTCCACACGAGCGGCGTGAAACTTTAGGTTCTAAAAGATTAATCAAAGTCTCTTTCTTGCATTAATTTGAACAAGCTCTGAAATCATTGGGCACTTTTGGCACAAAGAAGAAAATAGACTTGTACTGTAAAATAAGAGATTTTTGCTGAGAATGGTTAATTGCACTGGAGTAATCAGATTTCCCATTGTTTTAATGATTTTCGTAAATCGTCTCTGGTAGAAATTTATCTCCTCATTAGTGATAAAGTATTTTGATCCTAAAATCCGAGTTGCTCGTAATTGAGACCGGCCATATTTTCTTTGTTATTAGGTTCAAGGTGACTTGTCAAAGCATCAACAAGACGGCAATAATGCTTTAGATAAATTCGAAATTCAGCCAAATTTCGCAGAATTAAAAAACGAGATCAGAGATATTGCAGCAAATGGTAGGCCTTTTATTCGTGTGATTGGCCCTGCGTCCAGGAGACATCTTTTCATACAAATACATTGATTGCCTCAAGATATAGGTTGCACAATGATCAAAAAACATCGAAAGTCTGTAAATCCCTATAATAAAACGTAAATTCTTTTAATTTTTGTTTCAGTATCGATACCACCAACATCGTCTCTTAGCAAGTCGGATCAAATTTTGCTGCTGTTCCACGATCTAAAAGGCCATGTTTCCAACAACGAATTTGGATTCCTAGAAACCATTTGTCCAGAGCTTCCTGATCTATCTGCAATTAACATCCAAATCCTGAAAAGGAAAAGGAAGAGAAGATCAAAATTCTTCGCGAATTGATTTTATCTACAGGCTGCACAAGTGATAATGTGAACATTGTCCTTAATGTGAATGACGTACTCGCTGTGGTGACTGTTGGTTTTCAACGTGCGATGGAAAATACCTATTTCGAAAAAGTCCATTGGGTTACAAGGATAAAGAAAATAGCAGGTAATACCTTTTCTCCTTTTGCAAGCTCCTTTTATATGCTTCAGTTTGCTGATCACAAAAACTATTTTAACTGAATGAAAACTTTATTTCATCCATTTTTTTAGACACATCAAAGCAACGTTTTGTTCTTCGAAAGAAAGCTGCTAAAGCAGACACGTCGTTGCAAAATTTGGTCATCCTTTACAATACGTTTGCAAGAGTTACAGTTTCTTTCGATGATGTGATTAAAGGCTCTTTCGAATGGATAGCAGAATTCCAGCACCAAATTTACCCTCGTGGTTTCACAGGTGGGTAAATAACCTTATTATACGAATAACAAACACAAATCCTATAATTTGTAAAGTCGGTTTTGTTTAAGATCGATATTGATATCGATGATTGATCATTGAACCCGAATTATTTTCTTGTTTTAGATATCGAAAAACGTTGCGTTCTTTTATCATATCTTAAGAAAGAAAGATGCGAGGAAGAACTGAACATACTGAAGTCCGAAATGAGGAAGTATCTAAGATATTACGGCAACAAGTGTATTGATTTGGAGAAGGAGATTGACAAACTCGAAGGCTCAGAGGTAATCTCGCCAAAATTTGGTCAATTGCACATAACCCTCTTAATTTGTTACAATGGGTTTTCAAAAAGCGAATATATATATATTAACTGACTTTATTGCTCATTTTTAAACTCATTTGATGGTGTAAAGTTTTAATATGGGAAGATCACCGCTTTAAAAAGATAATTTTTTTTCGATAAGGGGGTGAAAATGATTTTAATCAGGAGTTCAGACAGACCTCTTTGTTTACTATGCTATAGACGTTAATGGTTACAACCGGAACGAGTATTTAAAAAACTTTTACGGCGACTTGTCTCAAGGTTCTTAGTCCCACCAGGAACAATGGGGGAGGGCATTATACCGGATAAAGTTTTATTTTTTAAATATATTCTGCTATGTTGTATCACATAAACTATTTCATATTCAATGTAATTGAAAATTTTGTCCATTTTTCAGTTTTTAGGGAAGCTGATCCTTATCCGAGACGGTTATCTTTTCGCTCAGAAAATGCTTCGGCAGGGTCTGGTTTTATTTAAAGATTTCATCTCTGACGCTAATGTCGAAGAAGACGAAGATGATGAATTTGACGAAAATAACGTCCCAGAAATGATCTTGAACGATAATGAAGAAGAAGATGATGATGTTGATGAAAATTTTGAGGAGATGGATAAAGAAGCAGTCGAAGTGATAGGGAGAGAGCTTATCAACGGCAGTCCTTATCACTTGGACGTCAATGTAATAAAACTTCCTTATCACCTTAGCCAAGGAAGTTTGAATGGTCGGAATGGTAGTTCGGCATGTACCACTATTTCTGTACTGGTTAGCTATTTCATGCCCACGCTGTTGTCACATTGGTGCTCAACAGAGATTGTGGAATGTTTTGTTGGTTGCATGGAAATGGGTAATGTCTTTCATGACACCCGCCTGGAAACAGCCGTCGACGAAAGTCTTGCCCTGCTCCCTGCTGAAATCAAAGCTTCTCTCTCCCTTTCAGAGCTCGATAATACGTCTTTTTGTGAACTGTACAATAAAATAAAGGACAAATCAGGAGAACGTATCATTATCACTGGCAAGGGGAAGTCCTTTTGTTGTATCCCACAACCGGATTTTATTGTTGTTTTTGATTCCCATCTACATGGTAACTTTGGAGCTACAGTAGCGCGTGTAAACCAACAAGATGACTTCGCGTCTTGGACCTTTTTAAACGATGATATAATGAGTATTTATTACCTTTCACGCACTTAGTATTATATTTGTTTTCAGTTTGCTGTCTGTTACAGCTTCCTCTTCTCAGTTTTTATGAAACACTCAGACAAGTCTCATAAGTTTTCTTAAACATGAAACTCGAGTGATTGAAATTTTGATAGATTAACCTAATATTTGAACTCGTATAGAACTGTATTCATTTAAAACGTTCCTAGAGGTTGTACGAATTTCTAGAATATTTTTTGAAACACAATATTAGTAGACAATATCTCCATTCTGGATAAAATTTGTCTTTTCATTTACCTTATTGGAACTAATTTTCGCGGGTTTTAATTTTAGCGTTTTTCGCGGTTTTTCGTCAAAATCGCGAAAATTTGAACCCGCGAAAAATTTTCAGAGTCGAAAATCGCGAAAATTAATTCCCGCGAAATACAATTTTTTCCAATTTTATCGAAAAATTCGGAAAATCCCTAGGAAAATTAAAGAAATTTGTCCAAAAGAAGGCAAAACCGCGAAAATTAAAACCCGCGAAAATTCCTGAATGGAAAAAACCGCGAAAATTAAAACCCGCGAAATGCAATTTTTCGGAAATTTTTTTTCGACCGCGAAAATTAGTTCCCGCGAAAATTAGTTCCAATAAGGTACTGGTTGTCCCCTAAAACTTTCTTCAAACCAAAGCAATTAATTATTCGTTATTTTTCGCCGATTCCTTATCTTAATGTTTGGTTATGAAGAAATCGCCATAAAAGCTACCACACATAGGAATCTGTCTTACATCTGATATTCCAGTTCAGTGAAATGCTGATATTAAATATATCCGATCGGATAAAACCCGGGGGGGGGCACTCAAGCCCTACCAGATGTTCGGCCCTTAAGGGTAGGTTTTTCATAGTTCAGCTAGTGCACTGTAAGGGTAGGAAATTACAAAACTGCACTGAATTTTGGAGGAAAAATTCCACATTTTCTTGGAAAATTGCATTCTCTCGAATAAGTTCAAATAGCTGTCTGCTATATAGAAAACGACTCTAGAGGCTCTCATTTGGCCCAAATCAAACCTCAAAACAAAACTTTCAAATTGCAGCTTCATTCTCTCGAATAAGTTCGAATAACCCTCTGCTATATAGAAAACGACTCTAGAGGCTCTCATTTGAGCCAAATTAAACCTCAAAACAAAATTTTCAAATTGTGGCTTCATTCTCTCGAATATGTTCAAATAGCCCTCTGCTATATAGAAAACAACTCTAGAGGCTCTCATTTGAACCAAATTAAACCTCAAAACAAAATTTTCAAATTGTGGCTTCATTCTCTCGAATATGTTCAAATAGCCCTCTGCTATATAGAAAACGACTCTAGAGGCTCTCATTTGAGCCAAATCAAACCTCAAAACAAAATTTTCAAATTGCGGCTTCATTCTCTCGAATATGTTCAAATAGCCCCCTGCTATATAGAAAACGACTCTAGAGGCTCTCATTTGAGCCAAATTAAACCTCAAAACAAAAGTTTCAAATTGCGGCTTCGTTCTCTCGAATAAGTTCAAATAGCCCTCTGCTATATAGAAAACGACTCTAGAGGCTCTCATTTGGCCCAAATCAAACCAGAACAAAATTTTCAAATTGCGGCTTCATTCTCTCGAATAAGTTCGAACAACCCCCTGCTATATAGAAAACGACTCAGGAGGCTCTCATTTGAGCCAAATCAAACCTCAAAACAAAATTTTCAAATTGCGGCTTCGTTTTCTCGAATATGTTCAAATAGCCCTCTGCTATATAAAAAACGACTCTAGAGGCTATCATTTGAGCCAAATCAAACCTCAAAACAAAATTTTCAAATTGTGGTTTCATTCTCTCGAATATGTTCAAATAGCCCTCTGCTATATAGAAAACGACTCTAGAGGCTTTCATTTGAGCCAAATCAAACCTCAAAACAAAATTTTCAAATTGTGGTTTCATTCTCTCGAATATGTTCAAATAGCCCTCTGCTATATAGAAAACGACTCTAGAGGCTTTCATTTGGCCCAAATCAAACCTCAAAACAAAATTTTCAAATTGCAGCTTCATTCTCTCGAATATGTTCAAATAGCCCTCTGCTATATAGAAAACGACTCTAGAGGCTCTCATTTGGCCCAAATCAAACCTCAAAACAAAACTTTCAAATTGGGCTTCATTCTCTCGAATAAGTTCAAATAGCCCCCTGGCTATATAGAAAACGACTCTAGAGGCTCTCATTTGAGCCAAATCAAACCTCAAAACAAAATTTTCAAATTGCGGCTTCATTCTCTCGAATAAGTTCGAATAACCCCCTGCTATATAGAAAACGACTCTAGAGGCTCTCATTTGGCCCAAATCAAACCTCAAAACAAAATTTTCAAATTGCAGCTTCATTCTCTCGAATATGTTCAAATAGCCCTCTGCTATATAGAAAACGACTCTAGAGGCTTTCATTTGGCCCAAATCAAACCTCAAAACAAAATTTTCAAATAGCAGCTTCATTCTCTCGAATATGTTCAAATAGCCCTCTGCTATATAGAAAACGACTCTAGAGGCTCTCATTTGGCCCAAATCAAACCTCAAAACAAAATTTTCAAATTGCGGCTTCATTCTCTCGAATAAGTTCAAATATAGCCCCCTGGCTATATAGAAAACGACTCTAGAGGCTCTCATTTGAGCCAAATCAAACCTCAAAACAAAATTTTCAAATTGCAGCTTCATTCTCTCGAATATGTTCAAATAGCCCTCTGCTATATAGAAAACGACTCTAGAGGCTCTCATTTGGCCCAAATCAAACCTCAAAACAAAATTTTCAAATTGCAGCTTCATTCTCTCGAATATGTTCAAATAGCCCTCTGCTATATAGAAAACGACTCTAGAGACTCTCATTTGAGCCAAATCAAACGTCAAAACAAAATTTTAAATTGCGGCTTCATTCTCTCGAATAAGTTCGAATAACCCCCTGCTATATAGAAAACGATTCTAGAGGCTCTCATTTGAGCCAAATCAAACCTCAAAACTAAATTTTCAAATTGCGGCTTCGTTCTCTCGAATATGTTCAAATAGCCTTCTGCTATATAGAAAACGACTCTAGAGGCTCTCATTTGAGCCAAATCAAACCTCAAAACAAAACTTTCAAATTGCGGCTTCATTCTCTCGAATAAGTTCAAATAGCTCCCTGCTATATAGAAAACGACTCTAGAGGCTCTCATTCGCCCAAATTGTGGCTTCATATTCTCTCGAGTATCAGTTGAAAGAGCCGTCTAAATTAAGCCAAGACGGCAAGAAAATTTATTTTGCGAAATTCCAGTCGATAAAACGCCCCGAGTCGAAAAAAGTTTCCTTTCCTTTGGATCTGCGTTATATCGTTTTAAATTAAATTTCAGGTTTCTCCCCACCACGCTATTAATAGCTCTAAAGTTATGGGTAAAAACGAACAACCTTACGAATTTGATTCCTTTCATAGAAACTTCCGCGGGGTAAAAGTAATAGTTTTATTCGACAGCTCTCGCGATGAGCTTTCGAAAAACGAGGAAATAAGCGAAATTCTCAATATATTTTGACCATAATACACGGGTTTCGAATTAGATTTTTGCTTAGCTTTAGCTTTGATCACATGTAAATTTGCACGAAAAATATCAAGTAAACAGAACGGAAATTGGAATATTATGTACTTAAGTCTTGTTAGAGTAAGGTAATCACGGAGCCAGTACTTTCAGTTTTGACTTTAACAATTTGGTTTTCGTTTTTTGTTATTTACAATATAAAAGTTTCTAATTAATACAATAATAAAAACTAGTTTCATCTTTTATTATAAATTCGATTGACGATGGCTGCAGCAAAAGAGTTTGATCACCAGGATTAACGTAGCGCAGATTTCTGCGCTCATAGGTTGATAGGATTGGAAATCTCAAGAAAGCAATTATTTTACACGTCATCACTTTTGGCAATTCCCAATAATGCACACGTCACAAAAGATTTTTTAGAGCTGAATAGGGCGAAATTATTTCAACAAAAGACTTTTAATTGATACACTTTATGACATAAATCTAATAATCAAAAATAAGCGTGTAGGTATGACCTGGCTCTCCTCACGCTATTAAAAACAAAAAAGTAAGTTACAGCCAGGTCCTGGCTAGAGCAGGGTGTGTTTCCTGTTTGGAGACGTATTCTGCTGGGGAGACAAAGCAAACGTCGTCCCATCGGGAGAAGTTTCAACACCATCATATAAAAAATATAAAAGAAAAAAATTGGGGCAAAAGCTAAGCTATAAATATGCATCTATACAAAGCGGAATAAACTGACTGAATGCTTTTAAAATAGACCGATGAAATTATAAAATTGTCAACTTTTGAAAACTTTATAACCTTTTCTTAGCAAGAATTTTTCATATCTTTGAGGGAATTCGGGCAGCAAGTATGTATCATCACGAAAACCTTTTACTGGCGAAAGCTTGGAGGACTTTGATGCAGTGTATCCCAATCTACTGCCTAAAGTATAATAATGGTAAAATAATAATAAAAATGTGATAAAAAATACCATATAACCGAAATCTCTAAATTGTGAACTTTATTCTAAACTATGAATTTTTTTTGAAAATAACAAAAATAACTTTAGAAGAGTTTAGGATAGGAAAATGAAAGTTTTCTAAATTGCTCTTTGAAATGACCTTTCTTCAAAATTAATTCCATGAAAATTAGTTCCCTTTAGGTAAAACCACTAAAAATGTAGAAAAATGGTAAAGGATAAAATGAAAATCGAGTAAAAATAAGTTTTTAAGAAACAACACATCAATTAATCAAGAAGAACGTCCCCTTCGTCCACCACCTCCAACGCAAACGTGGTGGCTACCATTGCTTCTTTGGGTGCGGTTTGTTTCGAGGAACTTGCTGTTGCCGTCTGATCTGGGGAGCTTGTTGCTGCTTGCTCTCGAGGTGCCACCTTATTATTAGGTGGAATGTATTCAGTGACCTCTAAAAAGAGAAGTAAAGAAATATAACAGGCACTAGAGCAGGATTTTCGATGCTAATACACCTTTTGGCAACATTTGAGTGCATCTTCAGCCTTTGTGCAACAAAAACAGAAAAATCTAATGAGAAGATCTCGAGAAAACCGCAAATGACCGTTTTTTTCGGGAAATTTCCGGAAAACTTTGTATTTTAATAGTGATGAAAGGTTTAGGATAGCAAGTTGTATTTTCATTGCATGGTCTTTGATCTATATATGCATATGCTGCTCTGCCACCCAAATCTCTTGATAGAAGATAGTTGGACAGAAATTTCTTTGAATTTCTTCAAATGTATAATATAGAAATACCTACCTCTATCAAAACGATTTTCAAAAGCACCTTTTATCGCTTTCTTAATATTAACCTCTTCGATAAAGTTTTTGGCGAACCCAGCAGTGCCATGGTATTGAAACTCGACCGAGTTTTTATGTCTTTTGGCCCTGATGGTGACAATGTGCCAATGGTGATCTTCGTTAAGTGTTGTTACCTCAAAAAAGAAATTTATCTGATAGCAGTTAACTTTCATAGATGGATCTGTGTCCGTGGTCCATGTCCATATTTCCTTCACACGACCAAGGAGACGCTAGAATCCTATATAGCGTGTCCCGAAAAAAGCGGGCAGATTTTTTATAAATAAATATCCTATCAAAATCACTGATCTCCCTACGTTTGGAATAACTACAATTACTGCCGTAATATATTGGTATATTTGGGTAATTTAACGTTTTTTCGAAAATACAAGTTTGGGTGAGAATGTCGATTTTGAAATTTCCTTTCAGCCTGATCGGATATTTCAATTTGGGAGGGGTTTATTGGCTTCCAGGCTATATTCTCAGGCTTTTAGGACCATTTTTGAGCTTTTGGACCCTCAGAAGTCTTCAGTTAAAACCTTCTGACCCTAAGTTAACACACTTTTAAGCTAATTGTGGTGTTAAAGTTTTGCTGGGAGTTCTCCTTTTGTGCCAAATGTTATCGTAGTGATTGTAGAACAAGATCAATAGATATTCAATTCCAAAGGTGATTTAATAAATTTTTGAAATTAGCATAAATTATGAGGGTTATTCTTTACAAAAATTCTGTTCCGCTTTGTTCCGAACACACTGTAATGGTTTTTAAGGACTGCGTACAAAAATAAAAATTCATTGACAATTTCCGCTCGTTTTCCAGCATATCGAAAAATTCAATCAGTTGGTATAAGGTATATAAAGTATAAAACAATCATTTACAATTTCCATTGGTCTCAGTATACCCCGTCATTCCTGGGGGCGGATCAGAGGACTTCCCTTTAAGGGCTCTGACCATAGTCCAAAAATTGATTTTGGTATTTGAACATAAAAGTTATATTTCAGGTTCCTTAACACTTTTAACAAAGAATTGCCTTTATAAATTGCTTTTTAATCGAATCCATTAAGAGTAATTAAGAATTTAATTGCAAAAATGACGTTATGAACATTAAAAAGATGTTAATAATATGATGCATCACCCTCTTTTACAAAAAATGCTTAGTTTTAATGGGTAATTAACTTTTTTGTTTTAAAATTTCTTTACACTGTCCTCAAAGAATTGAACTATTTTAAATTTTGCGGAAAATTTTTCTAAAAAGATGTGTCAAAAGTTATGACTGTTTTTTTAAGCAAAATCCAGATAAAAAATTGATGAAAACCACTATTTTGAAGATTTCGAGACAAAGAAGCATTTACAAAAATTTTCCGCAAAAATTTTTATTGTTCGGTAAAAGATACACCATCTACTGCGAAAATTTTTTCAAAATGTTTTTTCTTCGCCGAAACTAAGCTCTTCAAAGTTGAAATACTCTTCCTCACAAAAGTCTTCATTTTCTTCTTCATCAAATTTTTTCAATGCAATTTTTGAATTTTCAGATTCAGGAATAGTTTGTCTAACAGAAAATGTATAACATGCCATAGTTTTGTTGGTTACATCAGTCAGAAGACACATTTTAAACACGGCAATTATGAAAAATTCACTATGGTCAGAGCCCTTAATTGCAAATTGGTGGCCGTTAGGGCAAAGACGGGAGTTGTTGCTCTTTGCCTCCTCTTGACATGTGGTACATTTCTAAAAAACATACAAACCTAAGATATACATACACCAATGATAAAAAGGCTTGCTATTTAATGGTGTAAAACAAGACTAAGTAAGAAGGGGAAGGTTCGAGAATATCATAAGAATATATGAGATTAAGTTTTTGTGATTTTAGCTTGATGGAAAAGCTAAGAATACAAAGTTAATTTTAGTAAAAACATTTGAATACTCTCCAAACTGAAAGAGTCAGAGTAACATCATACATGGAGTTTGGGGGGTTTTAAAATATGCCTAAATATATTATAGAGTAAGCTGGAAACACACCACTATGGTGGGAGAGACCTATTGTACTTAGGGGGGGGGGCTAAATTCTCATCACTATTGACTTCTACACTTAATTTAAATTTAAAATCAAAGCTTGTGAAATTGAAAGATTTTTGCCTGCAGCACAACATTTTTAATAGCCATTTTCTGAAATTGGGTAGCGTCTGATATCTTGAACTGATATCCTCGGAATTGCTTTATTTTCAAATCTTGGTCCAAACTATAATTGCAACTTTTCAATTTTTTTTTGTTGATAAATCCCACTGGATGGCTAGTTATGGGGTCCAAAAATTTGAGCATTTTTTGTCCAAATTTGACAAATTGAATGAAAAAAAAGTTTAAGAAGCATTATCTCACTATAATAGGTCTCAGCAGGTTGGTAGTATCACATTTGGTATGCTGGATAGGTGCTTTTTAATATCCATTCACACTATCCTCACCACATTCAGTATAATGAATATTTATGGTGTTTTTGTCTTGTTAGGTCATATTTTATGACTCTGTCGATATTTTGTCAAATTTATCAACAAGGGTGTAAGCAATTTGTCAAAACAAAGTACCTACAACAAAGTATCTTTTAAATGTAATGGCCATGGTATCTAAATACATATGTATTGTTGGGAAATTACCCCAATGCTTTCCCCACCATTTTAAGGAGGTTTATATTAAAGTCCCTTTTGAGGCTTATATAGGCCCTCCCCTATATCCAAGGTACTTCCTCTCCCCCATCTCACATTAATAAAAATTAAGCACATTGATCTTCTTTAATCAACACACGATGAAAGATATAAAACGCACTCGACATGACGGGTAAGAAAACTAACGTGAGACGATTGACAAAAATGAATATCCGATTTTGACGAAAACAGATAAGAAAAAAATGAAGAAAAATGGAGTACAGAAGCCTCAATTGTTCAAAGATATCTATCAAGATGAAGATGGTCATATTATTATTTTCCCCAATAGCCATCTCAATGCAAAACTTTACTTCGGGATCGCTGATTACTGTAACGAACTAAAGTATATGCACACTTATACAACACCACGGGAAAATACAAACAAAAAGAAAGTTGACGTAAATCCATTTATCAAATCATTTATCGTGCCATACGAAATTGTATACGATATTTTGAAAAGGGTCAAAGCTGAAAAAGAAAACAACGATGACGATAATTCTAATGCTTGTGATTTGAAATATGCAAATCAGTTTGGTTTCAAACGTTCTGACGTTGATCTTTTGAGAGAGTACGCCCTTCCCAATACTTTGGTCACCTTTATGGAGAACACGTCACCACTTCAAGGAAAACATTTGGGACTTATCAAACGCATTAATATTATACCGGATAAAAAATATATAGAAGGCAGGTTTTTGCCAAAACACTGTGGATTAACCGAACTTGGACGAATTTTGGAAACAAAAAAGAAAAAACCCGAACGCAAAAAAATTAACAATGTCCTTGAAGATGTACTGAAGGTAGGCAAGAAAACTTTTTCTTTAACTTCGATTATACTGTAGGCGTCTTTTTCATCTACTTGTTGATTGACCCTGACATTGACTAAATAAAAATCTCCTCTACGAAAAGATTTGCTCGAAAATTTCAGTGATGATTACGTATATGATTATTATGGAAGCTGAGAAGGGTCAACGTGCGATCTCTTCCGAAAGCTGTCGAGATTTCTTTCAAGTTATCGTGATTTCTTTCAAACTGTCACACGCTGACCCTTCTCGGATTCCATAGGACTTGGTTTATTTGATTAATTTGAATATGGACAAAAATTGGAGGAAGATTATTCACTGGGGTGTATCCCAGTGGGTCTGTGAGCAGAGGGTGTATGTTTCACCATGACCAAGCACCTTTTTTTGAGAAAATGATTTCGTCATTTCCATGTATAAACGTGCCTTACGGTTCTAGTGGAGTGAGTCCAGGCAAGCAGACTGCATTCTGATTTGAGAATACAAATTGCTTTAAGAGAATAGGTGATGCTTTTTTGTTTTCCTGTTCGACCCACCAGTTTAATCTTAACTATTATCTTTAAGTCCTCTGAGCTTTATTATACGAACTGACCTTCTAGCCTCGGTTGGTTTATTTGAATTTCTAAAACTTTCCTTACCGATTTAGGAACCCGATGAATTGAAAATGGAAAATATCCCAGAAGTCAAAAAAGGTGACATGGAGACTGGAATCACGCAAGGAATGATAGAAGTGAGCAAGAAGTACAGAGCCAGTTGGAGCAACGCTAAGCGTTTTCTCGACATTTTGGGAACCTTTGGTAAGATGCTTACCAAAAAAGATGCATCAAAAGAAATGAATGACATTAAAAGATATAATAGAGCCGATCAAATTCTGGGAAAGTTGTACTATGAAGGGGAAGACTACGATGAAAAGAATGAGAGAGAAAATGAAAAGAATGAACGCGAAAAGAGAGAGAAGGTGAAAGAAGAAGAAACGGGGAAGCGGATGAAGCTACAAATTGAAGGTGGATTCTTGGATGGTTTAGATGACGGGTTTACCGTTGATACTGAACAAGGCAAGATATGGTTGAAACATATAGCGATAGCTCTGCTCTTCGAAGTGTTAGGTGAAGATGAAGAAAAAGAAAAAATTGTTGTCGAAATAATGAAAAAGGCAATCGAAGACCGATTGAAACATCCCGATCCAGAAGAGTATTACTTTCTCAAAAGATTATTACAAATAGTGGAACCAAATTTAGCCTAAATGGCACACATACGGTTTTTATAACAATTATTTTGCCACAGTCATGTCTTATACCTGCACCGACTTGATTTTCTGACCGGTAAATTTCCAAAAATTTAATCTATTTTAGGTGGTTTCAAGATTCATTCATTATTTATTACAAAAATTTGATATTTTTTGCTATTACCATTGTATAAACAAACATACACACACTATATCATAAAACCCACAAATATTACAAAAATAAGAAAAAGTATAATATGAATGGACCATAATTTGTTGGTCCGACATTTTAAGCATTATGTACACCACGTGACTAAAAA
Organism: Clytia hemisphaerica; assembly: GCF_902728285.1. Lineage (NCBI taxonomy): Eukaryota > Metazoa > Cnidaria > Hydrozoa > Leptothecata > Clytiidae > Clytia > Clytia hemisphaerica. Next base: position 73,041 of record NW_027104532.1, read on the forward strand.
TTACATATAATTGTGCATATCAAGATATTGTTAAAAAATTTTACAAAATAAATTAAGTGTTTTTCATTGTCAATAATAAGTCTTTCTCCCTTTTTATCTAAAAATTTTACAAAATAATTAAAAAATAAATTAAAGATTCCTCTAAGAAAAGTTTATTTTGTTTTAGCCATTGCTGATTTTAATTTTCGGTCTGCTCTTTCTTCACGATCGGCTGCCGGCATTTTCTGATGCTGACTCAACAAATTTTCTCGTTCTTCAAGTTCTTTGCGGTAAGCTTCCAATCGTTTTAATCTTTCAGATTTGGCGATCATAGCTTGAGTGAATTGTGAGCGCGCGGACGATAATTTATCGTTGGACGAGCGCACAATTTCGGACATTCTTTCCATTTCGGACGGAGTTGAACTATTCCGTGCAGCGTCCACATAACCTGCAACTTCACTCTCTAAATTTTTCACTTGCGTAGAAAGTTCTAATGATTGACGTGTCAATGTTGTGAACTCTAAATCTAATTCATCAATTTTATCCTTAAGTTCATCAACTTGCGCTTCTAAGAAGGTCTCATAAAAGTCTTTTTCTTGATTTTCAATAACACCACTCGTCATCGGACGCTGTCCAGTTTTCGGACGTGAAGTTGTGGGTCGCGGTGGAACGAACGAGAGCGCGAGCGGTGAACGGGCGAGCGCCAGATTACGCGTGTTTTGTTTGGCGATCTCACGCGACATTTCACGATTATTGCTGGGTACGTAGCGGGATACAGGACGCTGGTCTTTGACCTAAAAACAAAAATGACATGAGATGAAAAACAAATCGATGTATTAATTGAAGCAGAGAAAAAAAGTATAAATGGCCATACTATTTTGTAAAGGAATTGGCTGGACAAATTGTGAAAGAATAATCAACAATTTCTCACCCTTCCAAAATCTATTTTTCATAAAAACGTGCGAATACAACAAATACTACAGAGGGAAAGCAAGGTAAGAAAAAAAGTGATTATCAACCCATACCTGGAATTTCAACTCTTTCAATCTTTGATCGACTTGACTTTCACTTCCCTGGTTTTTCGTATCCGTAAGTTTTTCCTCAACATCACCCAAGAAATTACGTAACTTATTACTGACAATGAAATCTGTGTATTTCCTTAACCGTTTAAACATGACGTCACGATCGAACTTTTGACTTGTGTTATGTTTATTGCGAACAAGTTTGGTGTCTAGAAGATCGTTCACAACATTCGATCGTTCCATTTCGTCGTGCGTATCACCAAAGACCGTTTCCAAAACTCGTTTACCGGCATCCTGTACCGACATATTTTGGTCGTCCGTGAAATTGACAAAGGCCTCGTTCATGGCATTCGAACGCCGGTATCGCGACAAAAAGAGGTCCGAACAGACCACACTTAATGCTTTGTAGAACTCCTTGACGAATTTAGGATCAGAGTCACTGCGCATATCATCAACATGGGTGTGGCATAAAGTATGGACCAAAACCAGGATGAATTCTCCAACGTTCTCCAAACGATCACGGCGTAAGTATAGCAACCGGTTGTTCGGGTCATAGTAAAATGAGTTCCTGTACGCATTATGTGACAGTGTGGAGTTAGGCGGTAGTTTATCTGCAAGTAGGATATGTACAGGCTTGTGGAAGCAATGTACTCCTAGGAGGTCACGAATGAAACATGAGAATTTGTAAATGACAAATTCGCGAGCATTCAGCTCATCCAGATCGACTGGGGACAATTTCTCATCACTAATGAATAAAGTGTCATCCCTCTCATCGATGTATGAATCTGAAGAAGAAAGATACAATCAAGAATGAAATTCAGCCTTACTTGTAAGGACTTCCTTGAAAATGAAATAAAATCTGGGCAACTTGAAACAAGACGTTTAAAAAGCCATGGTCTAATAAGCCGGGTTGTTTTTGGACAAAAGGTAGTCTAAAAATCGATTTTCACCTTCTTCTTTTTGGTCTTTAGATGTTTTGGGCTCCACACCGTTCATTCGGTCCCGTATGTTTTGCAGTTTTTGATAGAGTGGTGATTGCATCAACAAGTTGACCAGCTCATTGTCGGACATTGGTGCAGTCATCAAGAAAGATGCTGGCATCTGTGGAATGGAAAGAGTTATTGGTTTGGATCAGGAAAATCGAAGAAATGTTTTCTATATAAAATATCGCTATAGTAATGATAAATTGTAGCAGAGAGTTTGTCTGGATATCGCTGATTTATCCACAACCAAGATGCAGCAGCTTGAAGCATATTTAAAATCAATAATAATTTCAAACACTCGTAATCAGAAATAGTGTCGAGTCTATGAAATTATACAGGTTAAACATTGAACATAACCCAACAAAACAAAAACATACCTCTTCGACAGGTTGTTCGGGAGCAGCAGGTGTATCTGGTTCCGGCATGGAAGATTGCACCAAATTATCCACATTGATGGTCTCCTTCAAGATCATGGTAGCATCACTCTTCAACTTGTCTTTCTCACTATCCAACTGTTCTTTGAAGTCCTCTTTCGCTTCTTCTGATTTCCGTTCAAGTTCTTTCAGTTTAGAATGACGTCGTTCGTCACGTTTCTTATTTAGCCTGTTCTCCAACTGGCTTTGCATTCGCATACGATCAGCGTCCATTTTATTCATCAGTTTGGCCAAGTCTTTACTGTGTTCCTTCAATAAAGCATCTTGTTCTTCCTTAGATGCTCCCTGTTGAATCAATTTACTGATTTCTTGTTTCGCTTTCGTTTTCTTCTCTTTCAATAGAGCTTCTTTACGCGTGTTCAACGCTAAGATGGCTTTATCGTTCTTCTTGCGTTCGTCTTCAGCCTCTCTTTCAAGCGCAGCCTCGTGTGCAGTCAATTCTTGTTGCAAACGTTCAGCCTCTGCTGCCTCGAAAGCTGAAAGATAGCATTGAAAAGGTTTAAAAATACGAAGAAGTGAATTTTTTTTGCGGGCAGGTTTCTTCGTAATACTAAAATATTTCCTAAGTTAAACTACCGTTTTAAGACTACCGGTCAAGCGACACTATTAGGCAATCACGACCCTTAGAGGTCTTAACAAATGAGTCTCAGGCCTCTAAGTTAAGACAACATTATATTATTACCTTCCATTTCTTTCTTGAGGCGAGCCTCGTTTTCATGTTTTTGTTCTTCCAATCTCTCTCGCACTTCTTCAAGTTCTCTTGCAGCATCTTGTGCTTGTCTGATGGATGAGTTGTGATCTGTCGCTTGTTCTGGTGATAAGTCGCTCAAATAGTCCGCATATTCCTATAAGAGAGAGTTAAATGCGTGTAAGTCAAATCATTCTGCTTGATATATCGAGACTAAAATCTTACAATTACATTCAAACAGAATTGTAATTTTATTCGAATTACAATCTTTTTTAGTTCTAATTGTGAAGGCTAACCCGGAACAAAATTGTTCAAAATCGCTGTGTTGTTGAAGAGCAACCTATTTTTAAATTTGATCTAAAGCCTTCATATAATAAGGGCTTTGTTGCTGATCAAACTTTCTCTTTTCGCTTTACCTTGTAGTGCTTTTCTTTGAGCTCTAATTTAGCTTGAGCATATCTCAACTCCCAATCTGACAGTGCGTCTTTCTGTAACGCCTTCTTCTCAGCGAGTTGTTTACGTTCGAGTTGACTCATTTCGAGTTGTTGCTCATTGAAGAGTTGTCCTCGACGTTGTTGTCTTTCATCAGGTGAAAGATCTTCGTCTAAAGGCAAGATGTGAAAAATAGTTATTTCATAGTATTCATCTATAACTTTCTGACCACGCCGTTTTATATGTCTTTATAAGTGATTTTTCAAAACATTCCGATATATCGACTTAGATCTGTTTTATGGTATTGAACATTCTACAACAAGGATTTTTTTATTTCTATGTGAGAGCATACTGATTTTCCTTACTTTGCAGGTCTTTGATTTGTTGTTCCTGTTTGGCGCGTAATTCGTCTTTCTCGTTGATGTGTTTATTGGTGAGATCGGAGAGCAATCCATCCAAAACAACTTTGCGTTCTTCACCGTACATTTTCTCAAGGTTCGCCAACTCCTTCGCTTGACGTTGTTCAAGAATCTATGGCAAAGGTAGAGTGAAAGGTTAAGTGACATATAATGGATATATTTCAAAAAGTTGTAATCTCTGTTAACTAATACAGCGGAGTCTCAATAACTCAAACCCGCACGGGTAAAACAAATTTGTTTGAGTTAAGAAGATCTTGAGTTATTGAGATTGGTTTATAAGGCGTTGTTAAGGGACGAGAAAAATTTTTCGTGTTGAGGAGAGGTCAAGGAGACTCTACTGTATGTTACGAGTCTTAAAGTCTACAAAGAAAGAGGAAAGGCTTTTTACGCCCCGTAGAATCAAGATTTCCTGAGTTTAGTATTCAATTCCTAAAATTATAGTGTGAAGGAAAATGGCGAATTTTGTTAAAATTAGCAAACACTTCTTCATTTCTAAGATGGTAAAATGGTAAAATGGTAAAATGGATGGTAAAATCTATACCATCACCTTAAGTGCTAATTGTTTACCTTTTTGACGATATATTCAGTAGCTTCAGCTCCATTTTCACGGATAGCATCCAACATGGCTTCGCGCTCTGCTTCTTTCAGCTAAAGTGTGAAAACAATAAAATACATTATCGTTATTTCAAAGCGAAAACAAACAAAAGTACAAAAGAATACTTTAGGTTTATTCCTGCATAGAAGTAGAATCAGAAGACCTAAAAGATCCCAGGGGGGGGGGGCACTCAAGGTAAATGACCTACAGTACGTGCAAAGTGCACTGTTGTAATGGTAAAAAAGATCAAAGATGAGAAAAATTGCTCTCCAGGGTGTAAAATTTAGAAAATCTGACCATATTTGTACTCAAATTTTGCTAAGGCTAATTTATCACGTGAATTTGGAGATGTGGAATGGGTAAGAAATGTCCAAGTCACTCTCTCCATTGGAACGATCAATTTATCAATAAGTTTGTTCACAGGGGACTTACCGCGTTGCGTTCAGCGTCAGCCAATTCTTTCTTTTGTTCCAATAATTCTTTCGCCATTTCACTATCATGTTTTGTTTTCATAGCTTCTTGACGCATGCGTCGTTTGTCGGCCAGCTTCTGTTGCAAGGCTTGATGTTGTTTCATGCGATCACCGTCTAGTGATTCCATCAGATTCTCCAGTTGTGCTTGATGCGAGGCTAACAGCTATGGTGGAAAAGTAAGAAAATGTAATTTTTGAAGAAAAAACTTTAGTCTACTTGATATCGAACACCGTTTTTTAAACACTTTCTTTAATGACACTTAAAGGGACATAAAAGTAGTAAAATGTAAACATTGCGCGAACCATGTGTCATCAAATAAAAACAATTGAAATCACATGTCCAAAACAAACTTGTAAAACAATTGGAACAATCAAAATCAGCCATATTTGTTTTGTTTTTTTTTATTTTGACCTGTGACATTTGTTTTGATTTTGTATCCCGCTGCATACGGTTTGTTTACAAATTTCGTCAGTACTTTTATGTCCCTTTAAAGCAGTGAAGTGTTAAATTTTCATCTTTTAATTCCTGTATCCACAAATCCCCTCTGGTAGAATAATCAAGGTTCAAATAATGACATTAAAGGAAAATTACCTGTTGTGTTGCAGCTGCCGAGAGGTCACTTCGTGCGGATAATTCAGCCGCTTGACGATTCTTAGCTTCTCTTAGTGTTCGTTCTCTATAAGCTTCGAAGTCTTGTATTTCTTTGTGTTCGTTATCTTTCGCTTCACGTGCTAGCTTGTCTTCTAGTCTCTCCATCTCCTCCTGTTGTCGTTCTTGGAGTTCTTCAAGCGTGCGCTCTTGTTCGCGTTTCAATGCCTTGAGAGAAGGGAAAGTACATTAAGAAAATAGTCGTGAGATGAGAGCACTGATCTATAACTACTTGACAAGATCGAGTTCCCATATCAAGAGAGCATGTCCAGGTCTACAGACGACTAGTCCGCCATCTTGTTTTAAAATTCTGGTCGCCAACAGCGCGGTTCGAATATTTTGAAATCGAAAATCTAAGATAAATTATAAAACAACATGGCAGACTATTTGACTTCAAAACTGGACACACTTCCGTGGGAAGTGCCTATCTAGTGCATAAAGGACTATCATATCCTACCTGTTCTTCAGGTGATTGGCCAGCCACAACATTGGGAATGACAATATGTTCAGCTGTGGTCGGTTTACTGTTAATAGCGAGATGACTTTGTTCCTCCAAGATCTTCTGCGCTGCTTCCTCTTGTCCCTTACGCTTGGCTTCTTGTTGTCGGCGTTGTCGACGGGCCGCTAATTTGTTCTGTAGGGTGACGAAGTAAAGGGAAGTTCCATGGAAAATGCTTCTTATTACATAATGAAAATCTTTGAGCATTATTGGTTCACTTTAACGCATTCTTACCACTGCTTTTCCTTAAATATTCTCTTAAAATTACCTTTTTGCAATGTAAACAAACTTAGGTTACTTAAGATAACTGAGGAATTTTCTTCATTCATATAAACTTTAATATATCGAAATTATACCAACTAGTTTTAGGTTGTTGATAGGGAATAGGTCTAGCAAATGATAGGGCAATGCTTGAAGAAGACTCCTTGATCGTCAGATTCACATTACTAAGCTTAGCTGCAAGTAATGCGAATTGGATACTACACCAACCGAACAACAAAACTTACCTGGAGTTCATTGAGTTGTTGTTGTCGTTTTCGTTCGAGATTGTCGACGGCGATATTGTTGTCTTTTCTCAATTGGTCCATCATCTCCTCAACAACTGAATTGTCCACGTTGTTTGAAGCCACCATCTGTCAAAGAAAAGTCATTAACTTTGAATTTTTGAAGGTTCTTTTTGTTTTGTTTCGCTAAGAATTTGATTAATAAGGAACGAGTATGTTTAGTCAAAGATCGGACAAGTTTATCATTTCTAGTCATTCTCTCTATAAGCCATACATTTCAAAATGCTTATTTGCGGAGCTTTTAACACCGTGTAATGTACATTTTCTGAATTGTAAGAAAAATAAAACAAAACCAGAACTTTTGATGTCTTTAGGAGGGTTGTTACTTATATCTTATAAAAAACAATAGATGGAGCTGCTAAGTTCCTGGCAAAAAGAAAATTATACGGCATCTTTAATGAAAAGACATCACAATTCTGTTAACAACCCTTGGAATAAGTCAATCGAAATATTCAACAGTGAAGACCAAGGCTTCTACTTTGTCTACTTTAGCAAAGACGACGCATTATTTTGCTTCAAGACGTTCTATCTTGTGTTTTAGATAGGATTTCTGTGGTTGTTAAGTGGCAAAGGAAGAATGGGGGATAGAACACAACATTTACCTCCTCCAAGAGATCACGATGCATTTGTCGAATACCATCTTTGTAATCTTCATTCATTTTCTTGCTGATCTCAGCATTCTGTTCTGCTGACTCTGCATTGAACATGGCTTCGATGACGTCAATTTCTTTGGCATGTTTCTTTTCGAGGTCTTGCAAATCTTTTCCATCGCGAATAGCCTGAAAAGTTAAGAGGATGATGAATGAATTTTCACAATGACGAATCGTTTCAGTTAGAAGTAATTTACTGCGCTTTTATTATTATTAATGAAGGTTGTTTGTTCTAACTGTTGTAAAATATCAAAGTAGGAAAGTTTTGAAGGCTTAAAATCTAAAATTACTGAACAAAAAAAAGTCTTTCAAATACAGCCATAATCTAAGAAACCCAAACAAACAAACGAATTTACCTTTGCTTTTTCGATCTCTTGTTGTTCTCTCAACTTTCTCAATCGTTCTTCTTTCCTCTTATTCAACTTTTCTTGGAAAGAAGATAACTGTTCCGCTTTCTTGCGTTCCATTTCTCGCTCCATTTCTTCGTTCTTTTCAAGCTCCTTGTTCAACAAATCTTGTGCTACTTCAGCGTATAAGGAACCATTCTTCATCATCATGTCCTAAAGGGGAAACAAAGATAGCGGTCTATTATCTCCCTAGTTTGTATTATGGGATACAGAAAGCAGCCCACGTTAAATAACTCTTGTGGAAAGTTCAGTTGTTCGAACTTTAATCAATATTTATGAAAAGTGGAAACAAATATCAATATAAATACAGTTGAGGATCTAAAAAAAAATTCTTTGAAAAAAAAGTGAATTAGGGAAAGAGTCAACTGTACCCTTTTTATAAAAAAACAATTCTGTAAAAATAAAAACAATTCTGTAAAAATAAAAACAATTCTGTAAAAATAAAAACAATTCTGTAAAAATAAAAACAATTCTGTAAAAATAAAAACAATTCTGTAAAAATAAAAACAATTCTGTAAAAATAAGAACAATTTGAGAATAATGCTGAGCCTCAAATTGCTCAATTTCAAGCAAATCAAGGGTCAAAATAGTAAAGAAAGGAAAATTAGACCATTATAAGCGGCTGAACGTTATCAGCAAACTTATTTTCAAACTTGTCATGTAAAGAAGTTCCATTTGGCTTTAACTTACGATTTGTTTTCCGAAACTTTCACTCATGTTGTGTCCATAGGTTTTGGCATCGTCTTGCGCAATCTTGCTTTCTCCAAGGGCTTGTTCCTTGCTCTCCTCCAGTGACACCAGGTCTAATGATGATTGCATTTCAGCCAGAGATGTGGAGATATCAGCCACTTTGTCAACTTCAGCCAATTTCAAGTTGTTCTCCATCGCCTGAAAAAAAGTAAATATTTCAATAGCTTTCACCGTTATAAATAATTCGCATGTAAAACCTTTTATCCAAAAAAGTATAAATTTCGAAATAGTATAAAAATCGACTACTTTTCGACCGCTCGAAGAAATTGACATACTTAAGTACAGTAACTCTCAGTAATTGGATATCGGACACTTACCAGTTGTTCATGTCTCCATCGCAGAGCCTCCAATTTCTTTTTGCGATTCTCTCCCAACTTCTCCAACAGACTCCTCCGTTGTTTTTCTTTCTCATTCAGTAAACTCTCCTCCAGTTGAGCAAGTTGATTGTTGTGTTTCTCCAACACCGCTTGCATCTCTGGTGCCGGCAATTCTCCGGACAGTTGATCAGCCAGTTTGCCGGCCATATTTCGCATCAGTTCGCTTCGTTGGGCTTCCTGTAATTCAGAGTTTGATGTCGAATATTATATTAAGACCATATTTCAGGTAACGGTCACTGAGCTTTATATAGACCCTGGAGGCATTTTCTCAATCCCGACTAAGCAAAATCTGTTGATCGGAGTTTTTTTGAAAGTGGTACTCGCGCCGAGAGCGCTAGATCTACTTTGCTTTCACACTAGTGATGTAGTGCCGTTTGTCGTTAGGCAAGGTTTTAACATTACAATGGCTTCTTTGCGAGTACCATTAACAAAAAAACTCATCTCGATCTAAGATGGCGGATATAGCTTGACCAGAGATAATAAAGGTCAGTGGTAACGGTCCCGTTTCGCTCCGAAACCAAATGAAGCCATTCCATTGGTTAGAGAAGTGACGAAAAAATTGAATTTAACCAGTAGAAGGCTTTATTTCGTTTCACACTGACACGGAACAGTAGTGAAGCCATCCTATTGGTTAAATTCAATTTGTACGTGTTCTAAATCAGATCATCTGTAACAAGGAGATCAAACAAAACGTTTAGAGTGCGTGGAACCAAGAATCTATCGATAGTACCATTCAGGAGTTGAGCTTATTTAAGCATCTTTAACCTATGCTCTACTCCTCGAAGCTTAAAAATTTTTATTCCACTGGGTTAGACATTGACATTGACTTGTATAGAGTTTCAGATAAGAAAAAATTTCCAACATACCTGTCTTTGTGAGAGATCCTTCATAGCTTGGTCTTCCGTCTCTCTCAACTCTCCTTCAACTTGCATTCTCTCAGCGTTCATCACACGCAACACTGATCCAAAATCGCCAGTTTGGTACGTGATACCAGGTCCCAGTTCCCCGCCCATTGCAACACCGCCTTGAGCATGCGCTGTAGGAACCATTCCTGCTTGTCCGAAAATTGGGTTAATTCCTGTTCCAGACATTCCTGGTTGAAGTGTTCCGGTCATTCCAAGTTCCGCTGATTGTGTATTGGCACCCATCCAAGAACTTTGTTGCATTGAGATGGGAGCCGGACCACCGCCTTTTCCGCCACCCATTTCCGCTGTTTGCTGGTTGGGGAGACCGGTCCAATTAGCAGCTTGTCCTGTTGGTAAGAAAACATATGTTTTAAAGCTAATTATTTATCATAAACTTGATTTGGTTCAAGTTTTAAAAAAACATGTTCGAATACCAGTTATCCTAGATTATGAAAATTCTACTTCAACGAGGCCAGCAAATGACGTCATTCGAATGACCATATTTTTAGATTCAACTTCTGACAAAACAAAAAATCTGGAGACCAATATGAAAGGATAAAAATATTTAAAGTCAGCTTTTCTACCAAATAACCCAAGGACAAATAAAATTGGTTCGCTCACCAGTGTTGATTGCACCAGGGATGATTTGTGAGTTCGGCATCAATGCACCATTGTATCTGCTCAACAAGGATTGCAACGTCTTTTGTAATTCTGCTTCTCGAGCAGCTGAGCCACCTGTCAAAGCGTAACTCATGTTACCCGTGTCCACTGTCTTCGATTGTTGGTCTATGATGAAGATGTATTGAGCAATTGTAGAAGAGATTGTCTCTATTAACCTTCTCTATAATCGACTAGTCTCAATATATTTTCCGAAATGTATCAAAAAGTAATGTAAAAAGGCACGATATTCGAAATCGACGGTTTTCAAACTTTTTCCGAAAACTGGCGATAAAATGTCATTTTTATCATATAATCACTTCACCCAGTTTGAAAAAATGTTAGTTTCGAGAATAAAAGTATTCCATTACTGGACAGTAGGTTCTGCGTTGAAAATCCATGGCTGCAAAAAGCTTTCGTCATTTCCTTTTCTATCGTCATGAATTTTTTTAAATTCTTCAAAGAGATAATAATCGCATGTCTGGGTTGAATATGTCGGAGTTTTTTTTTTCGGGAAAAGAATAATTAGAACCATCAATTCTACTATAACCTTCACCTCCTCAGATATCTTATATATAGCACTAGAGCTATACACTGTCTTTTTCAAGCCACAGTAGTTGAAGCTCTATCTAGTGTTTTATAAAAGATATCTGTGCTCACCTCTCTGTTCATCATTTTCGTCATAAAGGCCAACTTTTCCATCACCACTTCCCTGCATGGCTGCCATTTGAGTAGCCTGTGCCAACTTGGACACATCTAGTTTATCCAGCATGTCTTTCAAGCCTTCAGTTTGCTGGCTGATTCGGTCGTAAAATCCACGCAAATCTGATTGATGACGCGCCAATTGTGATGAAATGTGAAGTGTTTGATCTTCAAGTTTATCGTACAATGTTCGAACGTTGAAATGTTCCAAAAGTCCGTTATTGTTGGTACCTGCACTCAACGCGAATGGTTCGATGCTTCCGTATGTTAAGGATTCCGCATCAGGGCGTGCATCCGGATTATCGTGAACACCGGGTATGGGAATCACCGGAACTGGAGCACCTATTTGTATTTTGGTCGCAACACGCTTATGGGGTAGATGCCTAAAATCATTATAAATGGTTTGATATTGGAACAGAGGATATGGTCACGGTAAGTCATTTTTGGCTATTTCTTGTACAAACTTTAAATGTGAAACTTTTGATTGCACAAGGAGTCAAACTATGCGCAAACAATTCAATTTTGGAACAAAGCCGAAACGTAGTATAACTTCTTCAAAGTGAATTCGAAAAGTGAGGACTAATTTAAAATAAAAATCAGCTGTACTTACCCATGGCTCTGGGACGCCACAGAACGGCCAGAATGACCAAGACCACCACGCAAACTAACATCAATGCGATGACAGACCATATCACATCCCAACGTGGTTCAAAATTACGCACCTAAAATATAAAGAACATTCTGAGGAAGATTCTAACGTCAAAAATGAGAGAGTTATAACAAGTTGCAATGCAATGTCATAAAGATCAGCGGTAAAAGCAAATTTTTCCTCACAGAAAAAAATTAGCCCATTGTCGAATTTAGAACAGAAACGTCTGTGACAGAAGAATAATTTTTCGCACTAAAAGAAGGGAGTATAAAGTCCACAATTTTGAAATAAATACCTTTTGTGGTCCTATCTTGAACAAGCTGAACATTTCGGGCATAGGAGGAACAATCTTTGAAGTTCCTGGACAACTCGATCCTATCTCCAGTACCGTGACAATAGTCTCCCGTTGAACATTGGCTTTGTCGTAAAAGACGAACGTACCGGCTTCTCCAAAGACGTTGGCGAACGTCGCTATTTCGAGGTCCGTAGTACGGACTAGAGTGTCTAACTCACGGAATTTCCCGTAATCGAAGTTCGGGTTGGTATTGTAGAGATGGTTTTTGCGATATTGTGGATAGTTGGATAGTGAGCGGTTTGTTTTAATGTTGACCTGCCACATTACTGCTTCTCCGATACTCACGCAGATGACGGGCGAACGAATACCTTGCGTTGCGATGGGTGATGTGACAACGGCACGACGTCGACGACTTGATGTGTTGTTGTTAATTGGTTGCGTCGGGTTGTTTAACAATCTAAAAGAGAAAGGGATAGTCCTTTGTAATTTGTTTAATGAGAATTAGAAGTTTTAAGTTGGGACTCTGATATTCTCATTTTTCATATTTCACGCTTACTGTTCTTAAATTGTTCTAACCAAAACAACAAATTAAATCTGAGGCTTCAATTGTTCTTTTTTCAAGTGTTGGCCAAAACCGAGTCCCATGTTTTTACAAAAAAACACAGTCGTTAAAATAACCTACGTTGTGAGTTGATCAGTTTTCGTGGCAATGAAACCATAGGAACCATCATCAGTCATGGTAACCAATTCCAAATGTCGTTTGGTACGATCGAAATCATTCAAACCGTAATTATGTTGTATGGGGATGATAGTTGTGACTCCATTGATTGTCATGGTTAGTGTTTGTCTCCCGTTGTCGTCCTGCGTGATGGATGTTTGAATAGCCGTGTTTGCGCATGAGCCGTTACAAATTTTCAAAGCACTTTGGTATTTGTTACAAATGCAACCTGTTTGGTATGAATGAAGTACAATAAAAAGCTTTTAAAAGAAATTTAGAGAGAGGACTAGCATAATCTACACAATAGACAGCTCCAGGGTTTTTGGCCTTACTCTTGGTCTATAGCTATAGGCACTGCTATGGGCGGCCACTAGTGACCCCCACCGGGAATTCGCTTTTTAATAGGATTAAACATAATAGAAACTTTAAACAAAAGAAGTTTATCAATAGAGATTCGAAATATGTTTGTTTGTTGTTGAATGTTTACAGTACAGCTAATTGGCTTAGGTTTCGAAACTCTCTATTGTTTCATCAAAACCTCAATGCGCATGCGATGTATCCGGATAAATTCAATATTTAAAACAAGAGCAGTGCGCATATCCCGAAGAGTAGGAGTTTTACGCTCGAAACAAAGGAAGATATGACGTAGCCTAGGAATAGCACAAATTATTAAGGGTTTCAAAGATACAAAATTTTGAAAAGTTTTCATCACAGACGGAAATGAACTTTGAACAACAAATCCGACCAGATTCTTCATGTTTTGCAGAATTTTGTTGAATTTGGAGACGGAAAAGCCTCTTTTTGCACCTCGCTGAGACGGAAATCTGTATACAGTAAAACTTTGAACACTGAAAAAGTTTGAACACTGAAAAGAGGAAATATTATTTTTTGTCATGGACTTGTACAAACGTACCTTTTCTGTCGACGTCAAAAGTTCCGCCTTGCCCTCCACACAAAGGATTACAATAATCTGAAGGCAAAGTATTCGGGTTGATACACTTTCGTGAACTTGCGTCCAATGTCTCATCACTACCACATATGGGTGAAACCTGCGATTAAGACAGAAAATTTCTTCCTTTTCATCTTACCAAGAACATAACTATACGTTTTTTTATAAGAACCAACTATATAAGAACATAAGGTTTCGATGACTAAAATATTAGGAAGAGAAGAACATTTTAAGGCTTTGCAAACTCTAAAACACCTATTTTCTTAGGGAAATACTCACAAAATGATGAAAATAAAAAAATGTTAAGAAGATTTTTAGGCTTGAATTCGCTTTGATTCGAATAATAGAATTTAATTTAGACGCAAGGCAAGTTGGTTACTGATTTTCTAATTAGAGATTGAGAACTTACGATGAGTTGGCAATCTTTGTCACTGTTCCCTTCTTCTTTCTTCACATCGACGTCATCATAATAAATATATCCACTCTTGCAATAACATGAACCATCACTCAACGAAAACATACGATTCAAACCCAAACAATCACATTTGGCCGCGCGACCATTAGCGTACGCACTGCTACCGCAAGGTCGACACGCGCGCGATCCTGGTTGACTGCTGAAGGTGTCTGTAGGGCATGGGTAACAATCACGTGATTCAGAGGCTTTGGTTAAATTACCGAACATACCAGTTTCACATGGGATCTATGGAAAGATGAAAAAGTTAATTAACCGGAATCTCAATGGTCATTTTTATTTGAGTGATACATCAAATAAGAGAGCGTATCGAATAGTAGAGTGTCGTATAAGAGTGTCGTTTCAGAGTGTCGTTCAAGAGTTTCTCGTTGACGGTGAGTTTAAATATTATCGGATAATGGAACATATCGAATAGAAGAACGCTGGATTAGAGAGTGTCAACTGTAGTTAAGATTTTATCAAAAATTAATGCTGTTATGAAAAGGACATGTTTCATTAATCAGAAGAACTATATCCCCTCTGCAACACGTCTAATAAGACATGCTCTTCTTTTTTTGAGACCGTACGGTAAGGAACCTGTTATCCGATATCACTAGAAACAAACATCTGAAAACACAATAAGAAGTACACTGGAGTCTCTTTAACTCGAACCTCTATTACTCAAATGTCTCCTTAAATCGAACAAGTTTTCTCGTCACACTTAAGTTAACAATGCCTTATAAACCTTAAATTTCCTTAATTCGAACAGATTTATCTTCCCCGTGCGTGTTCGAGTCATGGAAACGGAACCATCAGTATCCATCCAATACAACTAACTTACAGGTTTTTCAACTCCTTCCGGACAATAATGACCGACCGGACATTCATTTTCATGCGGATCTTTCGTTCCTTGCGGACAGAAATAACCCGCCGGACATTTGGTGCAATTCAAGCGGAGCCGGTCGTTGCCATAGTAACCAGCGGCACATATGAGACACGCTTCGTCAGCGGTTGTTCGGTTACCATTGATGGTTGTGGCTTTGTAACCAAGCGGACAGATTCGTTGGTAGGAGCTACCTTCCGGACAGTAGTAGGGATATTCACAACGTGTGGGCACTGACGTTCCATTCTCGCAATAGTAACCAGCTGTAGAGAAAAATAGTTTTTTTGTTTTAAAGCAGTTTCCTTATCGAAGGAAACAAAGGAAAAACAAGCTAGATGCTGAATGGACCTACCTGATGATGAAAGTTAGATAGCAATGCAAGGAGAAAAATGAAAAAAAATCAGTCAGAAAGCATAACGCAAGAAATTCATCATTGATTGATGGTAGGGGGAGAGGAAAGGGTTGTAGGGAAAAAAATAAATAGAAAGTTCTGGTCGCAAAAATCAGTTTTATTGACAATTGAATCATGCTTGATGGTGAGCATTGTTATCAATAATGTTTTTGTGTGAAAAACATAGAAAATATAAGGAAAGAATCCAATGAAAATCTGCAAAAACGGCGATTTCCGGAATTTTCAACCGGAAAAGAAATTTTCTCAAAAATCGAACTCGGCCATGTTTTGAGCATTGCGAATACGCATCTTTCTGCAAAAAATCAGAAAAAACTAAAAATAAAAATTCGAGAAAATGTCAAAAAACCGGTTTTTCCGGCATATTTCCGGCATTTTCGGCCGGAAAAAAAAGTTTTTCGAAAATCGGTCTCCGTCACATTTTAGGTATTGTCATATTGCGTCAGTGTGCAAAATTTCATAAAAAATATAAAGTACAGCTCGAGAAATTCAAGAAATACTGTCTTTCCGGCGAAAATGGGTTGTTCCAGCGACTTTTAAAATAGTTCTGGCTTCAAAAATCAATTTTATTGAAAATTGAAACATGCTTGATGGTGGGCATTGCTATTAATAATGTTTTTCAATGAAAAACAGGATTTAAATGAAAAAACAACCAATTATAAGGAAAAAGTCCAATGAAAATCTAGAAAAACGGCGATTTCCGGCATATTTCAGGTATTTTCGACCATTTTCTCAAAAATCGGTCTCGGCCATCTTTTGGGCATTGTTAATACGCATCTTTGAGCAAAAAATCAGAAAAAACTAATGATAAAATCTCGAGAAAATGCCAAAAAAACAGTTTTTCCGGTATATTTCCGGCATTTTCGGCCGGAAATGAATTTTTTTCGAAAATCGGGCTTCGTCACAATTTAGGTATTGACATTTTGCATCAGTGTGCAAAATTTCATGAAAAAATAGAAAGTACAGCTCAAGAAATTCAAGAAATACCGTTTTTCCGGCGAAAATCGGCTGTTCCGGCGATTTTTAGAAAGTTCCGGCTTCAAAAATCAGATTTATCGACAATTGAATCATGCTTGATCGTGGACATTGCTATTAATAATGTTTTTGTGTGAAAAAACAACGAAATATAAGGAAAAAGTCTGATGAAAATCTGCAAAAACGGCGATTTCCGGTATATTTCCGGCATTTTCGACCGGTAAAGATTTTTTCTCAAAAATCGGACTCAGCGAAGTTTTGGGCATTGCTAATACGCATCTTTGTGCAAAAAATCAGAAAAAACTAATGATGAAATCTTGAGAAAATGCCAAAAAACCGGTTTTTCCGGCACATTTCCGGCATTTTCGGCCGGAAAAGTACATTAATTGAAAATCAGGCTCTGTCATATTTTAGGTATTGCCATTTTGCATCAGTGTGCAAAATTTCATGAAAAAATATAAAGTACAGCTCGAGAAATTCAAGAAATACCGTTTTTCCGGCGAAAATAGGCTGGTCCGGCAATTTTTAGAAAGTTCCGGCTTCAAAAATCACTTTTATTGACAATTAGACCATGCTTGATGGTGGGCATTGCTATCAATAATGTTTTTGTGTGAAAAAACAACGAAATATAAGGAAAAAGTCCGATGAAAATCTGCAAAAACGGCGATTTCCGGGATATTTCCGGCATTTTCAGCCGGAATAGAATTTTTCTCAAAAATCGGACTAGGCCATGTTTTAGACATTGTTAATACGCATCTTTGTGCAAAAAATCAGAAAAAACTAATGATGAAATCTCGAGAAAATGCCAAAAAACCGGTTTTTCCGGCATATTTCCGGCATTTTCGGCCGGAAATGAATTTTTTTCGAAAATCGGGCTCCGTCACATTTTGGGCATTACCATTTTGCATCTTTGTGCCAAAAATTAGGAAAAACTAATGAGCCAATCCCGAGAAAAGCTAGTAACGAACGGACGAACGAACGAACGAACGAACAGAGGTTAATTTATAGGACCTCCACCGGGGTAGGTCCAATAAAGTTAACTTTATAGCTTTAGGTACATTCCAGACTAAGTAGGCAAAGAAAAAAGAAGAAGAAAAATATCGACACATTTTCCAATTTCAATGTGTTGTCTTACGATAATTCGGTATCATTCAAAACTATTTCAAAGAAAGCTTTATCGTTCTCAAGATTTGAAGTATTTCTTGATGAAACAAACCACCTACCTGGACAGATGTAAGGGTCACCAGTTTGCGCCGGACAGTAATAACCTCCCGGACACTGTTTCTCACTGGCTGCACCGTCTGTAAGATTATTCTTGCAATAAGTACCGGGCGAACACGGTATTCCGCTGTAATTGGACGAACCAAACGGACAATAAAAGCCTGCCGGACATGGTTCACATTGTTCGGGGTTGGCCGCTTGCGGGAGGATACGTCTGCGTCCGGCCGGACACCATACCGGTTCTTGACCTTCAGGACAGTATTTCCCAACTGGACACGGACTGGTTGTATAATTGGATATGCCTTCTTTGTTACACCAGAAACCAGCTGGGCAAGCGAAGCAATCTGATTCATTCTTTCCCCAAAACAAGTCTCGATAAGTCAATCGAGGACAAGGTTGTGGACGATATCCTTCGACGCAATAATGGCCCACAGGACATGGGTGAACTCTTGGATCACCTGTAGCAAACAAAATAATATAAATTGAATACAATTGAATCAGTCTAGAAAGAACACCATTGATGCCAAAAAAGTTTGTGTTTTTGTATTTTTTAATCATATGGTCCCTTGGGATTTTAACAGGCACGACGGAAGCTTTTTAAATCATGTACGGCGAATGAGGAAACTTCAGCGATTTTACAGGCGAAGAGGAAAATTTGTGAAAATCTGATACGGCGGCCGCTGCACCTGTCGTACCCGTTGCGTCGTGCCTGATTTCAAAACAAGTTTAAAACCAAGCTGGTAAAGATGAGGAAAATTTTCTATAGAACATGGAAGGGGGTAAGGTCATTTGAAGAACCGTTAGAAACCTTAATTGACCTTTGTTAAGATAAAAAACAAAGCAAAGAAAGTGACACCTACCTTCGAAACACTGTTGGCCAGCGGGGCATGGCAAACAATCTTCCACGTTCCCTTTGCCACCGTAATAATTCTTGAAGGTGGCATTCGGACAGGGTGTGGGCTCGATGGTGTGATGTGAACAGTAAAAGCCTGGTGGACAGGGACCTGCTTGTGTGACAGCGTTGGTTGTGAGGTTGGGTGAAGGAGAGGGACTTCCTGCTTGACACCAGTATCCAGCTACACAAACACCTACCACAGAACCTGTTAGATTGAGAAATATATATAATACGTAATTAGAATATCTTTAACCCTTGCTTTTCAGTTTCAAAAGCCGTAAGCCTTACATAAAATACTTGAAATAAAATATTTTATTTGGCTTTTAACCAGTTACGCTTTTTGGACGTGAAAAGTTTGTCGGATTCGATCATTTTGTAACACATTTGCCCCTAGAACCCAAACATTGTAATTTTACAATTTCAATGAGTTCAAGTAATTCAAACTCTTGAGTGATAGAGTCTGGATCATAGAAACTCCACTCAAGCGAGTTATTTAAGCAAGAAGGTTTTAAAGTAAACTTCAACATACAGGTGTGATCACATTTCTTCATTACCTGATTTACAGTAGGATCCTGAAGGGCACGGTCTGCAATCTTCCGCTCGCTCCAATCCATAAGCCGTATCATTGGTGAAGGTTCCATTCGGACAAATGATGGGAATTTCCGTTCTTGCAGGACAGTAATGTTTGGGTGGACATTTTTCCAGGTTTTTCACTTTGCTTGTACAATAGTAACCTGCTGGACAGTCTCTACATGTAGCCCGACCGCGACTTGGTTGGTAAGTACCTGCAAAAGAAGTTGAAAGTCAAAGGGTAAAAAGAAAAACCATCACTTTTCACATTAGCCATGAAACACTTATGTGAAATATTCCTAAATCCAAAAAAAAAGAAACACAATGTTTCCCGTAAAGCCTGCCTGTTCTATCTACCCAAATTCGAACGGTGATAATGAGGTCTTGTGGGGAACGTTCAAGATTAGGATACAGTCGCTATTTTAGTTGAATACCGTAATTTCTCTAATTTAATACGTCCTCTAATTAATGCGAGGAAATTATTTTCGTCATTTTGAACTAATTTAAATCCGCTAATTATTAGTGCGAGCACCCATTTACCTACTTTTGATTTTCCTCTAATTTAATACGGTAAAGTTCAAATTTTCCTCTAATTATAGTACGAACTGATTTTTTCAGGATTAGTTTTGTTCTTTCAAATTTTTCAAATTTTCAAAAATATTATTTACAATTCAAAAGGGTCGTCATCGTCATCGTCTTTTTCAGTGGCATCGTCCTCTAAATCTAAGATAGTTTTAGCATTACCCATGCATTGTTCGTAGAATTCTCCACTTCTCACTTTGCTTGGATCAGTTGTTGTGATGCCACATACTTCAAATGATCTGGCTACCATCTCTTTGTCGTTTGACAGAACTTTGTGTGCTTTCTCAACCCAGTCTACAATATCTTGTTTGCTTGGTGGTGGAAGCTTGAAGTCGGGTTTTGATGAGGGTTCAGGCATTTTCTCGATGACTTTAGATACAAAAAACAGAAAATAAAAAAAATTGTCTTTTTTATTTTTCCTCCAATTTAGCGCGCCTTTACAAAGTTTTTCCTCTAATTATTAGTACGATAAAAAGATTCCAGATTCAGAGCAATTTATATCCTCCTATTATTAGTGCGACACCTCCAAAATAATTATTTTTTTGGTCGTATTAAATTAGAGAAATTACGGTAGCCCAGTAATCTAGCATTTTACGCAGCTTTTCAACTGTTTACACGGGGGTCTACCGGTCTACAACATGACGCTGACAACTTTAAATTACTCGGCTTGTAAACAAGCAAAAATACTCCAACTTTTTTTCTACCTTCCCTGTATCACATTCGATAGGCCATGCAGTTCCATTCGGACAATAGTGTCCGGCAAAACAAGTGAAATTTTCCGGTGTTGGAACCTTGGTCAAATGATTACTTGGACAGTACCATCCTTCTAAGCAGAGATCTGTTGGTGAAGTCAACCCTGGTGTTTCACAATACGACCCTGGTGTACATTCAAAGCAATCAAGACTGTTTCGAGCACCTGTGATGTTACGGAAACGTCCTCGAGGACAACCAACCGGTGTTGGAGTACCGTCGGGGCAGTAATGTCCAGTTGGGCACGGGCCGTTGAGTGGATATCTTGGATTGCTTGCGTTTGGAACTTTCGATGAGGCGCCACCTTGACAGAAATATCCTTCCTCGCATAAACCGAACGGTTGTTGGTTGCCGTATCCAGGACAATACATACCCGGTGTGCAGTCACTGCACGCTCCTTCTTCACTGAGACCGGATCGGTTATTGAAAGTACCTGGTGGGCATGATTGAGCTACACCACCGGGACAGTAGTAACCTTTCTTGCAATCGATGGGTGCGGTCATGTTGTAATCTGGACACATTTTACCGACATCACAATCGGTGCATTGACCTTGTCCTTGGTTAGCTTGGTAGGTCCCTGGCACACAACTTAACTCAATATTGCTCCCTATGAAAGAAAAAGGTATCATCTTGATTAAATAAAAGCGTTTCACGTTTTAGCTGGTTCATTCTTACCGTATTTTATTTTAGCGTCGCACAAAGATAAAGCATGCGGCTACGGTGCACAAAATGACGGGGTCATAGCAAAGAACTAAAAATTGTACTTGATGCATGGTTTCTGCCTACTTTTTCAGTCCTCCCTTAAAATGCAATTTTGCCCTTAAAGAAAACTCCCCCCTTAAATCGAACAAAAATTACCGGTACCCCTTGTTAGAATGTCCCCCCTTAAAATGAAAAAAAAGAGGAATCCCCCCTCAGATTTTTATTTTTAGACTTTGACAATAACAAAGTACAACGATTGGTTTGGTATCAATGCCATCAACATTATATTAGTAACATAATGATATCCAACTAAATAAAATTCAATAAAAAGAAATCATTGAAAATAAACTGGATCCTATAATCAAATGATACAAATAAAACTTTTTATGAATAAAACCAAACAAAAGATGCAGTACCTGGTATAACAGTTGTGTTTTGTTCATATCTTAGGCCTTGTAAATTATCTTTATCATTAGATTTGAACTGGGAATGTTTTCTGATTGTAGTCCTAGTTTAAGTTAGGTCGAGTACGTGGTCTTCCCAAGTGGAGAATTTAGGCAGTAAAACACAAGTAAGATTTCATGCTTATGACATTGATTTTGGATGTGACAGAGCTGAAAATGTCAAAGATCATTAATGACAAAGATCATTGATGTCGACCAACCATTGCAAGAAAATCTTTGTACCGTTCAGCAAACAATTTTTACAATAGAGTTAGAGAGAAGAGAGTATGCAGATTAATGGGCCCCCGGCAAGCCATTTGAGTGGGGGGGAGGGGGCAAGATTTAGGAAAAAATGTCGCCCACCATGGTTGGGCGACGAAGAAATTTTTTCACTTTTTACACCCTCAAAACAGCTTAAAACGTTATCTAATTGGGGAGAATAATAGTTTTTATGGTTTGATTTGGTCTGTTAAAGGTCATTCTAATGTAAATAACTTTCAATATAGCATGGTCTGCAAAATAGTGGGCATGAGATTGTGAGCACAAAAACGGGAAAGAAGATATTATTAGACAAAGAAAATTATTATCAATAAAACCAAATATTTTAGTCCCCCTTTTTTCTTATTTTGATAGATTCTTGCAGCCCTTGATAAAGAATCCCCCCTTATTTAAAAAAAATGACAAAAATCCCCCCTTTTTTAAAAGGCAATTTTTTTGACCCCCCCTTATTTTAAGGGGGGGGGGGGCAGAAACCATGTTGATGTATATCTGCTTCGATTCTTTAGACAACTTTTAAAAATGATCAAGAGTAAGTGGAGAAATCCTAAGAAAGAAGTGGTGCTACCCCCATCTTTGGTTACAGTTGTTAAAGAAAGTGGAACCTTCAGATCACCCTCAACTGGATTTGAAACTTTCTCATTTTTATTTTACCACGTGTAGCATCCGAACATAACATATCAAAGAGTAGAGAAACTTGTGCAAAAAAATTTTACGCCCAAAGTACGGTTTCAATCACTTTCAGTTGGAGAGAAAAATTCAAAGAGATATTAAAAAAATTAGACGAACCTTCTGGACAGTAGAATCCTTTAGGACAAATATATCCAGTCGTTCCATCAGCTGGTGTTCCAGTGAAAGCGCCGCCCAAACATACATAACCAGCTGAACAATTCGGTGGGTTCTTCAACTCCTCGGCTCCACTTACACTACAGAATTTTCCAGGCGGACATAATTGGCATTCACTTTCTTCTTTCAACCCAGACTGTCCGGAATATCGTCCCATCGGACATGGCTCAGGTACAGATGTACCATTTGTACAGAAATATCCTTTGGGACAGAGATCATTATGGAAATCGAAAGTCCATCCGGTCACAGGGTTTTGCTCGAAAGGCGAAGGTTCTTTAGCTGCTCCGTAACAATAATGACCAGCGTAACACGGGCCCGTAACGTTCTTCAAACCCGGAACAGCACAATATGATCCGGGTAGGCAGGGTCGACATTGTGAGATGTTCTTGTATCCTTCCTCCGGACCGAAATAACCAGCCGGGCAGGGGAACGATTTCTTATACGAAGTTCCTGGTGGACAGTAATGACCTTCGGGACATAACTTTGGATTAACAACTGATGGATCTTCGGCCGGGTCGCAATAAAAGCCTTCAGGACATTGGAGACAAGTTTCTTGACCAGGTGATGATTGATACGTTCCGTTTTCACACTGTACCGGATATTCAGAACCCAACGGGCAATAGTGACCGGGCAAACAAAGATATTCGGATGGTGTTGCTGACGATTGACCGGGCGGACAGTAAAATCTAAAATAGAATAGTTGAGAAATAGTAAATATTTTCAATATCTGTATATCCCAAGCACATTTATTTTGAAAAATGTTCGATTATCAACTTCATGTTTTTATCGATATTTTCATGCCATTTGACTGGTTGAAAATGGTAAAAAGATATTCAGCCGAAATTATAAATTAAGAAATACACTGACCTTGCACTACACTTGCCCGTCTCTCGGGAAAGACCTTCAGTTTCACAAAAGAAACCAGCCGTACAATTCAAACAATCTTTCGACTCTTGGTTGCCTGTTCCGTTAGCGAACGTACCCGCAGGACACAACGGTGGAACGCCGGTCCCTTCCGGACAGTAACTACCGGACGGACAGATATGTTGATTAGGGATGGTCGATGAACCAGAGCAGTAATAACCAGCTGAGCAATTTCGTGTTGGGTTTTCAAGGCCAGCATGTGCGCAATATTTTCCAGGCGGACACGCGGTGGGTTCGCTTGAACCGCGCGGACAGTAGTGGCCAGCGGGACATATGTCACCTGAAATAATATTCAAAAGAGGTGGTTTATTAAGTTTATGGTTACCGTATTACTTCGAATAAACACCCCGGGCGTTAATTATTTTTTAAGAGGGGCGTTTATTTCAGGGGGCGTTTATTCGAAGTAATACGGTATGTCATTATCATCTAATTTGGATCGTCATATTAAGCCACATGAATAGCAAAAACTATTGCATACCTTTCGTTGTATTTTGTTGTTGACAAACACAATCATGAGCCTTGTAACACGTATCTGATGGTGATCCACTATTTGACGCCTCTAACGCCCCAATATCACCAGGGCGTGAGGATTCGGCACCCCCTCTACAAAAGAATCCAGCATCACAAAGATCGTTTGGAATGATGTTTCCGTAACCTTCACAGTAATAACTCGGTGGACACATCGAGCATGAAGCATCACTGCTTTGTTCTGTTTTGTTGTTGTACGTGCCGGGTGGACATTTGTATTGAGTGGAATATTCTGTTCCGTTAGGACAGTAATGACCCATGGGGCATGGTTCAGGATTGATGGTTGTTCCGTTGCAATATTTTCCTAAAAAATAAGGAATAAAAAATAGTTTAACAGGAGGGCCAAATTTGAGTGTATTCTTTTAGTGTTTATTTGGGAAAAATCTAATTTAACAAAAACATTCTTGTACAAGAAGGACTGTATAGGAAAGTCCTGACCACCGAAAATGCTCAATCAAGCCAAATAATTAAGAAAAGTAAAATAAAAAAGACCTTCAGGACACTCCAGACATTTCTCCATGCCTTCTGCTCCTGCGTAAAAGCCATTCTTGCAAGCCAACGGATAAGTTGTTCCTCTCGGACACTCGTGACCACGGAAACAGTTTCCTCCAATGCCAGTGTGTCCAATACCTGAGGGCGAACTCATGCTGACACCGATTTGACACCAGAACCCAGGGTCACATTGAGATGTTGGTTCTGGTAACCCAGGGCTGTTACAATAAGAACCACCTAGAAAGTTTGAAAAACAGCGATTTTATGTATTTGCATTTTTGAGGAACCACTTGAACCGTGGCTAAAGCGATTTGAAATAACCCGCAGTTCTGACCTGTAAAATCGATGGCGGTAAAAATACTACATAATTTAGCGTCATCCTCAGTCAGTCAGGGTGTAGAAAATTAATCCTTACCGTTTCCGTCACATATATAAACTCGGTAACATAATAATGACGGAATATCAGTTTTAGCCTAAAGAACAACACAACAGGGAGGGTTGACACCGTGTAAACTATTACCCCCGTCTTCATAGGTTAAGCATCCTAACCAACCACCAAAGCCAAATGAGTGTAGGAAACAAAACAAACCAACTTACCTGTACAATTGGAGCATTCATTTTCTAATTTCAATCCTTCTCTTGCACCATACGTTCCAACAGGGCACGCTTGAATATCGTACCCAGTCCCTACAGGACAATAGTATCCTTGACGACAAGGGTCAGCGGTGATTTGTCGACTACACATGAAACCTTCTGGACAGGGGTAGCAAGAAGCAGCTCCTGTAAGAAAAAGTTTTTGGAAGGTTGTTTAAACTTTTTAAGAAAATAAATTTAAATATAGTACTCTCAATAGCTTAACTATCCGCGAGAAAGACATAATTGTTATGTGCCTTTTAACCTAGACGATTAATCCTTTTAAATCTACTTCTTGAATCTACTTGTGATAGAGAGTGTTTCTCGCCAAAAACTGGGATTTATCACTACGTTTCTCAGTGAGTTCCACTTTGACGATTTTCGAAAAATAGAAAGTCTTTCAAGTGTTTTAACGCAAATTCGATTTTTCCTACTGCAGGAGCTTCGAAAGTTTTAAAGTGACGTCAGAGAATCGAATGTTTGGAGCCCAAAAACTTGGGCTCCAAATTTTCGAAAATGTCGCAAAGTAGAAGGAATAGACTAAGTCTAACTTATGACTTACCAGTGTGGTTCATGAAGGTTCCGTTCGCACATGGTCGTGGTGCTTCGGACGCTTTCGGGCAGTAGTGACCAATCGGACAGACGTCACCAGTTGTACCATCAGATGGATTCTGTTGTTCAGCATTCAATGTACAGTAATGTCCTTCTTGACAATCGCCAGAGGTTGCAAATAGACCGGTTTCCCCACAGAATTGTCCAGGATCACAAGCTTAACGAAAAAAGAAGAATTGATAAAGGCGCGAACAAAAAAAAAGTTGAAGGAAGTTCTAATTTTTTTCACCCGTTACGTCAATTTTGACCAATGGAATTGCTTCATTTTTCAACCGACCAATGACCTAACGAAAACGTCAAAAAGTTTTCGCTCATGTCGCGCGAAAGTGGAGACCGGCCTTAATTCATGATATGCACCATTGCAATGTCTTCCGTTCCACCCAATAGCTGATTGGTTGAAAGTGACGTAAAAGCAGCCAATACGTCACTTTCAACCAATCAGCTATTGGGTGGAACAGAAGACATTGTAATGGTGCATATCATGAATAATAGATTCAGCTTTTTTAATATCAAATGTCCTGGATATCTTTCTACCTGTAAAATTTTCAATTGCTTTAATAGGCATAAAGAGAGCCCGCCAGTTGTACTTTTCAAATAAACGTGCCCATTATTTCAGAATAACGTTCGCGTAGGCTCGATTCTAGTTTTGATGAACAAAACAACACAGTTCAAAAATCTGTAAACGTTCGATTTATTCCAGTTTTTTTCTTTGAAGTGAATGCAAAGAAACTCTTACATACCTTTGCAATCCGAAGGTTGTGTCTTTTGTAAGAGCGGTTGATATTTGCCTTTCGGACATTGAATCGGATATGGAGTTCCTTCCGGACAATATGAGCCATTCGGACATTTCACACCGTACGCTTGTTGATCAGGTGTGGTTTCTATCGACCCTTCGATACACCAGTAACCAGCAGTACATTTAGCGAAAGGCTCAACGTGACCGGTTGATGGACAGTAGAAACCAGGTAGACATGGTGTACAACTTGATGCATTTTGAAGTTGAGTCTCATTACCGAAACTTCCTGGAAACAAGATAGAGAGGTTTTCAATACAGTTCAAAACTGTAACTGATCACCCTAAAGCAGCCTAAAGACGTGTTATATCCCGCAAGTTGGTCTAATGTCGACATCCCTATACTAACTCCAACGCCCTCCTTTAGAGATAGGAATAATAGAAAGGTCAGAACCACTGATAGACAAAAGATTCTTTTCTCTCTGATCGTTAAACATAGAAATATTGTTTCCATTAGCGATTCAGACCGTCCTTTAATTCCTAACTCTAAAGAATGGTGTCGAAATTAGATGAGAGATGTCGATATTAGACCAGCTACTAATATGTCAGCTTTTATGCTCCTTCACGTGGAAAAGCACTCTTAAGTGAGACTTTTGAGATTCTTATCGTATCTTTTACTGAATTACTATGAATGTTTATAGTTGACTAGGCCTGCATAATACATGATACCCAGTTTATAGCTTAAGAACTCACCTCGCGGACAGGGTTCTCCTTGTTGTGATTCTTGAGGGCAATAACTTCCTTTGGGGCAGACATCACCAGTGGTACCATCTTGTGGTGTAGGCGTAGAAGCTTGTGATGAACAGAAGTAACCAGCACTGCATACTCCACTCACTGTCGTCTCACCTGTGCCTGTATCAAGAGAAACATTATTGTTAGTGTACACATTCTCATAGTAGAAAAGAGGCCCCCAAGCGGTTTTCGTGATGAGAGGCCAAATCGTGATTTGAAAGATTCTTGAGCTGTGATACATAATTTGGACTTTTTCAAAGGGATGAGTGATTGTCCATTTTTTTGTTGATTTGCGTGATCGTGATTGAAGACAAAAAATTGCCTGATATGGTGATCAGAGTTGCCGCTGGGGGCCTCATAAAACCTCATAAAACCTCATAAAACCTTTTCTCAATACAAAAACGCAGAAAAAGTAGGACCCTTTACTAGATGGCTGAATAATATTCTGTTAAAGAACATGTGTTAGCGCTGTCAAGAAAAACATCAGCTTTCAATGAATATTTCGTCCCTCTGGCCTTTTTCAATAATACATCCCTTTACACAAGAGATATGCAAACTGCTCACAGATATTAAGATTGAGTTGTGGCAGCTATATCCTAATGAGTATCATAAAAAATACTCAACGTTAGGTGAATTGGTGGTTTCAAAAGTTTCAAAAACTATCTAACATTTAACATTTGCTTTATCAAAGGCCGTCTCAATTATCAAATGCTCGATCACAATATAATAATTGGCCCAGCGCTAGCGAAGGGGCCTTTCAAGAGGAACTTTCCGTGTGTCTGTCCTGTCCTGTCTGTCCGCAGTCCGTGCCGTGTTCTGTTTTTCTGTCCTCTCTCACTCCTGTCCGTGCCATGGTTGCTCTTTTGGTGCGATTCAATCGGGGGCATTCGCATAAAATTTAATCGATTTGCTTGGGTCGTCATAGGCTGCGTGCTGTAAAGAATATCGATTCTACTGCGGCCGGGGGTTTATTTGCTCCGAACGGAATCCAAGATGGCGCCTGAGAATCACATTTTGGTTGTCGGTCAATGTTTTGATTTCTTAATGGACCTTGAGACTTATAAAGGAAAGTTTATTGTTTCAAATGTTTTTCAATTAGTTAAGTGTAGCTCTGACTTGCACCCACAGAAGTGGATGCTCATACTTATTGACCTAAAAGCTTTTAAAGACTATTTTGAAAATTGCATTTTTTACACTGATTTTGCTTGAGGGTTTTCATCGATGTTTTCTCATTATTGCTCAAAATGAAGGTTCAAACACCAACCAGATTATTACAGGTATGTTCTCTTATATAATGTTTACTACTCTCTTGCTATCTCCTTGATGATTAAGAGGAATCAGGCATTTTATCAGAATAATTATTAACTTAACGTGTGCGAAATGTGTGTTCAGGCTTTTATATTCGACAAAAAAGTTTATTCAAACAGCAAGAGGTCGACTAGAATAGCCTCTATTTGTATTGTTGGATATTTTGATACTTAAAATGCATAAAATTATGGTGAAATTTTATATTTGTTGAGCTTTTTTAAAGAAGGAGTCTCGATCATGCTCAGTTTTTTTAGTTTACATCACCAGACGGTGTCAATCGAACGAATCAAACGCAATTGAACGCAATCGAATAATTGCAATTCGATTGTCAAACGCAATCGAATCGCAATCAAATATTACCCAGGATTTGCTGTTCGATTGCTTTGATTACGTTCCATTGTATTCAATTACGTTCAATTGATTCAATTGTATTAGATTTTATTCGCTTTAGTATGGTACTTAAGCGCTCAGCCGCCCACGCTAAGAAGCTTTAACAGAGTGAGCCAATTTAATTTAATCGCAATCAAACTCATCGTACATATATAATTGTAATCGAACGAAATCGAAGATTAATCCAATGTAATTGGCAATCAACCAGACGGTGTCAATCGAACAACTTCGAACAAAAATCGCAATCGAACCAATCGAACGTAATCGAACGCGATCGAATAATTGCGATTCGATTAATTGCGATTCGATTGTCGAACGTAATCGAATCTCAATCGAACGGCCGATTCCTGGGTAATATTCGCTTGTGTTCGATTGCGTTCGATTAATAGTTGACTATGTTCCATTGGTTCGATTACAATTATGTTCGATGAGTTTGATTGCAATTAAATTAAATTGGATCACTCTGTTAGAGCTTTTTAGGGTGGGGCGGCTGAGCGCTTATTAAGTATAGTACAAAAGCGAATAAAATCTAAATCATTTCAATCGAACGTACTCGAACATAATCGAATACAATCGAACGTAATTGAAGCAATCGAACGGCAAATCCTGGGTAATATTCGATTGCTATTCGATTGCGTTCGACAATCGAATCGCAATTATTCGATTGTGTTCAATTGCGTTCGATTCGTTAGATTGACACCGTCTGGAATCAATCGAACCAATCGAACATAGTCAACAATCAATCGAACCAATCTAACCTTACTCGAACGCAATCGAATATTACCCAGGAATCGGCTGTTCGATTGAGATTCGATTACGTTCGACAATCGAATCGCAATTATTTGATCGCGTTTGGTCTGATTGCGATTTTTGTTCGAAGTTGTTCGATTGACACCGTCTGGACATCAGTACATACCAGACGACATAATTAATCAAAATTTTCAAAGGTTGCTGCACTAAAATTGTGAGTATTCGATTAAGTTCCACTTAAGCTTTGACAACAGGAAATGTTTGACAAATTCGACCAAAACTCTGTTCAACAAAGTTTGACAACAAGAAATGTTTGAAAACCAAACAAATTCTTTCAACGGTCACACTCTTTAAGAGAAAACGCAAGTTCAGAAATATGGTTTTTTTTTAGTAAGTGAGGACAGCGATAAATTCAAATTTCCCACAGTAAATTTTTTGTACAATATACCGTGAAGTCGGGTAACTTGCATCAGTGGAGGCTAACATGCATAGCAAAGTGAAATGAAATAGATCTTTTTTCAAAGAGGACGTTCTGCTGAATAATTATGTAGTACAGCCATAAAAACAATGATAGAGCCATGCATAATTACTGTATCATGGATATTGTAATAATTATGGCATGGTTTTATCATTGTTTTTCTGCTGGACTACATAATTATTCAACAGGGCGGCCTCTTTGAAAAAAGGTCTATTAAAAATGGTAGAGTAGAGCTGCGAGCGAAGCTGCGTTGTTCATTTGTTTTGAAATTTTGCTGCTTTGATTGGTCAGTCATTTGAGGGCTATGCATGACCATGTTAGCCTTCACTGATGCAAGTTACCGGATCTCATGGTAGGGGTAGGAGTTTGTAATTTCAAATTTTTGCAGCGGCTTGGTAGCACATGCCAGGCTCAGAATCACTGACAAATAACTTTGGTGGTTCGAGCCGGGCTCAAATCTACTGTTTTGAAAAAGTTGTTGCAAGGCATTTTGAGCATTCTCCATGTTTCAGCTTGTATTGCAGTTTTGTCTGATTTTGCAAGTTTCTTTTGTCTGTTTCTCCTGGTAAAATTGAACTAAAAAGCTCAAATTTTGTACACAATTTCAGCATATCATAATGATTAAAAAAATGGACAAAAAGGACATTTTAGATACATTTATCTAAGAAAATTAAGCCATTTCAGTCCAAAACGGTCAAAAGGGCTTATCGGCACCACCCTGTCAGACACCATCTTGAAATAGTCTCATTTTGGGAAAAACACTTACTGAATGACTGAATTATGATCTGCATCTGAAAGTGAGTCACTGTACAAAATTTCAGCCAATAACTCCAAATTGTTCAGTTTTTATGGACATTTTTAAAAACAAATTTTGCATTTTTTGAGTGCTGCTGTTGAGGTTGCAGGAAAATTTTTTCGAGGCTAGTTTCTTTTTAATTTTACTTTTTATCATTTGTTTTTGCTCCCTTTAGTGGGGGGGGGGGGCTTTAGTTAGAGCTTTAACACAATAATGTTTGTTAAAGATTTTTCAAAAGTTTTATTTTTACATAAATAAGTGTTCCCGTTTCATGTTAGACACATTCATTATCAGTTTGTTATATTGTGCTAATATAAGCAAAAAAATGTTTTTCTCTTCCTCTTTCTGACCAATCTTGCTCCACATTCGTGCCAATTCAATATAAAAAAGCTTGTAAATTAAAATTGATGATTTTAAGCAAACTTTATCACTCTTATTTAGAAACAATACTTTTAATGCTGGGCCTTCATGCCCTTGGGCTTCTTGTTTTACTTACCTTTGCAATAAGAACCACCAGGGCATATCTTACAATCTCTCGCTTTTTCTAAACCCTCGACATCACCGTATGTTCCTGGCAAGCAGGGATTCTCTCGCGCACTTGAAGTGTTCTGCGGGCAGTAATAACCTGCTGTGCAATTGGCTGGCTGTACAACGCCCGGACCGCCCACCGGTATCAAAGGTGAAGCAGGGTCACAAAAGAATCCGGGCGGACATAACTTGCAAGCATATTGACCGGTACGGTCTTGATATGATCCTAAAACGAAAGAAATGTTTATTTAGAAATACAGTGGAACCTCTAATTAGCAGACACTATCGGGAAACGGATCAGAGTCCGCTAATAAGAAGAATTTTTGAGAGCTTTCATTTTCGGTCTCAAATTTCCGAATTAAAGTATACTAGAGTGTAGCAAACATAACAATCACGATCTTTTAAAAGATACAAAAGCCATCGTAAAATGGGAGGAGAGAAAGAAGTATTCAGAGTCAAGAGTTTGTTGAGGAAATGCTAACTAGAGACCCGACTGTAAATGTCGGGCATAATTTTTCGCGAGATTACCTAATCTTTAAGCCAGTGTACACTATGAATAAAACTCATTAAATAACATCCACATAAAAACATTGATGATGTATCTCATCCTTTGTGCCTTGTTGATAATTGGTACAAGGCATGCGAACTGGTTACTAGGAATTCATTTTTTACTGAGTTTAAAAGGACCTCTAATAACTCCAAGCTATGGTTGTAAGTGATGACAAAAATTTTTCTCATATGACGTCAAAAATGGGACACAAATTTTCGAGTGTACGGTCTGCGCTTTTAAGGGAATAAACGATGTTTTGGACTGAAAATCAACAACTCAAATTTGTCTGATGATTTCCACGAAGAAATATGATACGAAGTACGTGAAAAAAGACTGAAACTGACTGGATATGTTATAACATGAACATAATGCAGTTCCTTTGAAAAACATTGTTTCCTTGTAAAACAAACAAATTTGTTTTTTTTAAATACTTTCATGCTAAAGCAAAACTAATCCTTGGCTAATAGGAATCGACATAAATTAATCAACAGAGTTTAAAAGACCAGGTATATAGAAAAATCTTCAAAGAGTTTGGAGAGTTAAGAAAGAAAGGGAAGATGTCAGATAGCGAAGAAAGCGGTCCGGAAGCTGGTGACTGGGTGAATTACCCTGAAGGTGATCCAGCCGACGATTTCGAGAAAAAATCTCTTGGACAACGAACATTTCGCAACAACGGCAAGTACACACGAAAGACCACTGAAAGAAGAGGTACAAAATGTCAGAATAAACGAACAGAAAAGTATTATGACTATAAAGAGAAAGACAATCGAAATGGTAAAACAGTAGTCCAGTACAAACATGCTTACAAAGAAAAAGGAGTACAAATCGAGAAGGGTTCAATGAAACCTACAAAAATGGATGCAGCACAGGGGGTGGCAGGTGCCTGGATAAACGTCTCCGATAACCTGGCGCTCATGGAGAACAAAGCTTTCAAAGACTCAACCGTGGGGAAGAGCACTCAAGTATCAGCCGCTTCAGCAAATACAAGCACCAAAACGAAAGGGAAAGATAATGCATTTGACCCATGTGCAAGAGCATCGGCCTCAGCCGGAAACGCTGGGGCCTCATGTGGGGCTTCAGGCACTGGTTTATATGCATATGCTGGAGCGAAAGCTTGCGGCGCTGAGGCGTCGGCTTCAGCCGCTCTTATTGACGGCGTCATTGAGGTTGGGGCGAGTGCCGAGGCCGCACCCTGGTGAGCAGAGATACCTTTGAGATGGCTTAAAAACGATGCCATCTGAAAACAGTTTCAAAAGTGTCAGAACACAATTTAGAGAAGGAGTAAAAACCACATCCACAAACTATCCAGCGATTATTTGAAAGCAATTCAATTATGGCTTTTAGATTGCTTTCTTTGATAGCTTTCAGATAGTGTTATTGACGAAAAATGGAAAGCAATCGAAAAGCAATCCCGAAAGCAATCTCAAAGCAATAATTGGATGGCTTTTGGAAAATATCCTGGATGGTGTATTGATGCCTTATGTTTGTTAGTCAGGGAGCAGAGCGCCAAAAAAAATGTCAAAAGTTGTATTTTGGTGGGACTTTTTAAAACTTACATGAAATGAAAGCTTATGCTCCATAGAGCTCAAAACACTTTACTTGCCATCTTGAATTTACTTGTGGGCTTTGAAATCAATCAAAACACATTTCATTTTTCAGTTACAAAAAAGTTCAGTTTTTTGTCGCCATCTTTCTTTCTCATAACACAGCGTTCAAAACATTTGAATCTTTTCAGGGGGTTCATACAAAAATGAAACGAATAAAAGAAATGAGAGAATCATTTTCTTTTTGTATCTTTTGTATGTTCACCTGTTTTATAACATCTATTTACATTTCTGTTTACTTTAACAAAATTGAGATAAAAAAGATTCTTTGATCTTTCAGTGAAAGAATAAT
Organism: Clytia hemisphaerica; assembly: GCF_902728285.1. NCBI lineage: Eukaryota > Metazoa > Cnidaria > Hydrozoa > Leptothecata > Clytiidae > Clytia > Clytia hemisphaerica. Next base: position 107,247 of record NW_027104532.1, read on the forward strand.
TTATATACAAACCCCCGTCTATAACTTTTATAAATGAATACATTCCATTGCATTTCGTAAATAACAAAGATTAAAAGTACGCGAGAAAAGCGCGGGAAACCTTTCTACCATGTGCAATGTGTATTGCACAGCAGGCTCACATATGCTTACACTTGTTTTTTTATTAGAACACAAGGCTCTATCACTTAGGCCGAAACCCGGGGGTACTTAAGCAAAAATGGATGCTGGGTATGGGCGGACCTTGGGTCGGTTTTTTCACCTTCCAAAGTCTCTCTAAAGGTTATATAAATCAGAAACTTTCAAATAAGTAGTCTCTCTAAGGCCTAAGGGTCGGAACGTTGCATGAATTTTAGAAAAAAAATTTAATTTTAACAGGAAAAATTGTAAAAAAGTCTCTCTAAGAGGGAAGGAAGTTTTTCGAAGGTCTCTCTAAGGGTCACTTTTTCACTAAAATTTGGTCTCTCTAAGGGTCGGTTGGTTTTCATCGGAGGTCCGGTCCGCGCCGGCCACTTTAGCATCTGCTCCAGCATGGACTCCTAAAACGGTAGCACTAGCGCTAGCTTTGGCGCTTCCCTCATAAACTTGATTTTATATGAAAACAATTTGAAAGGTATTAGAAAGACGGAGAGAGTTATATCGGATCACCCAAAGTTACCTTCATTTTTTTATTTTTCATTTTTTTATTTTTTTATCCACGGATCGCTGATAGTCACCTTTCCGGGGGTTTTGTTGTTTGGAATTGATTAACTAACAGTTAGGTAGGGTCAGGGTTGCTAGTAACGGCTTGTCACTGTGCCGGGTGCATACTCGGCGCCTTGGGCCCCGCAGGGTTGCTAGTAACGGCTCGAATTTCAGTCAGGTTTAAAAAAGGGGTACTTTTACCCATATTATAATAACATTACCCCCGTCTTTTGCTAGTTTGGTATAATATGTTATGAATTGCGTGGATTTGCTGTGCGGCGATGGCTCAGTGGATAGAGCGCTGGCTTCCGAATCTGAAGGTCTTTCTTTGGTGGTGGTTCGAATCCCACTCGGTGCGAAAATTAGGTTGGTCGAAATTGATGGACAAATGATTGACAGGTATGAAAACTCAGTCAGAAATGAGAAACTAAGTCTCAGAAACTCAGAAACTCAGACAGTCAGAAAAAGAGAAAGACAGGATCAGAGATAAGAAAATAAAAAAAAAACATGAGGGTACAGACATCTGGGCCCGGTTGTTCGAAAGTGGATTAGTGGCCGATTAGCTTAATTTTCGATTAAATCTCGATAAGCGCCGATTAACGCAGAACCGTCGGTTGTTCGAAAAAAATTAGGCTTAAATCTGGATTAAATCCCGATTAAATTGGCCAAATTTTAATCCTGCTCTGACCCAGGATTAACGAGGATTAAGAGACTTTTTCCTACAAAAAAAGTGAAGTCGCTGCATTGAAGTGAGAAATTATAACAAAAAAAGATTTTCGAATGTTTTGAAAACATTCGAAAAGTGAAGTCAAGATTAAGATTTTTGAAAACACAGGCAAAATGTCCACGATTAGTTAATAAACTGACGTTCGAACAACGGAAGTTAATCGCCGGGATTAACTAATCGAAATCTAATCGCGATTAGCGCTAATCGGGAGTTAATCTAATCGACTTTTGAACAACCAGGCCCTGGAAAAACTTTATTTAGAAAGACATCTGGAAAAACTTTATTAGCAAAACACTATCTTGAAGCAATTGAAAAGCTATCCAGGGAGATGGTTTATCGATGGTTTAGCTCAGATACCTTTCAGATTACAAAAAAACCATTTCAAAGCCATCGACTCAGATGGCTTTTGGAATATCGCAAGTTTGGATGCTTAATGGATGTATTTTGTCTTCAAGATGTTTTTAGAAAAGCCATTCAGACACCATCTAACTTTGATTCGAACATTCGAAATTAGAATCTCTAAAAAATAAAAACAAAACAAAGTCCAGTTCCAGAGAGAAGTCACAAATGCGAGGAGCTGCTCTTAGAGAAAATAGCGAAAATAGCTGCATAAGAACATTAGTTTGAAAATTATATTTCTTTCAATGAAAAAAGAGAAGACAGCACTTAGTGTCACAAAGAACCACCAACCGCAAACAAAGTGTAAGTTTACTCTAAATTTGTTTCTGAAAAGACCTTCGGTTTTACTTTAATTCTATTTCCATTGAACACTGAAGGGAGTCAACATTGAAAACTCAAAAGACGGGGCGTTAACCTGCTTTCAAAAATCCATATTATTATTATCGTATTATTTAACTACTGCTGAAAAGATTTGAGAACTAGACCAGCCCAGGCACAGATTTTTAGAATATTTTTGAAAAATCATCTCATGTTGGAAACTAGAATACTTCTAAAATTACTAGAATACTTACAATTTATTTTTTGATTTGCTGTATGATTTGGTGCATCTATATATGTATAACCTAATATTGTGAAGAAGTATGCACTTTATATTGAAGTTTTGTCCTGACTGACTGACTGACTAACCCAAACTTGTTGACTTCAAAGTTTGATGACTGTCTGCCATCTTTAACATGTGTGTCCAAAAATAAAGCATCATGGGATTAATTTGTATGGCTTTTCGATTGCTTTATAAACTGAGTTATAAAGCAATTTGAAAGCAATCCGGGATAGCTTGTGGATACCTTTTTTAATTATTAGCGCGGGTTCTTTGGCGTTCGGGAGTAATCAATTTCTTATTATTATAAGTACGCGACCATTCCAATAAATTGTTTTGGTCGTATTGAATTAGAGAAACCGGGTAACTGAGGCTGACGGGAAAGTCGGGCATTCATCGTACTCCAACCCTTTAAAAATTTCTTACCTGCGGGGCAGGGAACAGGTGCTCCAACACCAGTCGGACAGTAATACCCTGCGGGGCATTCTTGTGTATCATTCTTTGACGATCCCTTTGGACAGTAATAACCTTGAGAGCAGCGGAACATCGGTTCAACCATACCGGGGTATGGACAGTAAAAACCAGCGGTACAATCATCGCAATGGCCGATATCATATTTCCCTTCATCACGGTTGAAAGTTCCTACCGGACAAGCTTCTTCTACGGGTGTTCCTTCCGGACAGTAATGACCCGGACGGCATTTTCGTGGTTCAGCAGACAACGATCCATAATCACAATAATAACCAGCTGTACAGTTTCCAAGTGGTTTTCCTAATCCTTTGAAATCACAATGTTTGCCACGGTCGCAGGTGATCGGGTTGGAGGAACCGGCTGGACAATATGTTCCGTTTGGACATATACCACCTGTCTGGTTGACCGAATAGATTGGACATGTATATAATTGTGAACTGTTGTGTGTCAGGTTTTCATACTCAACAGGGCGTGGTCGATAAGCTCCACTCGGGAAAGACTTGGTGTAAGAAGTTACATATTGCAGACATTTATCATATATTATATTCCGCCTGTTATATCCGCCTGCTATATATGTAGCATAATATATGTAACTAGCCGTCCCGGCGTCGTCCGAGACGACTTCTTACTCCTTTTAATACGCTCGCTTCGCTCGCTTTTCTATTTTTCAGAAACTTGTAGGGATTTGTATACAAATGTACTTATTTTGCTAGAAGAAATGTTCTTAAATTTAGGCCTTTTTCGTAAAAATTGATGTTTAAAATTTTTAAGGGGACACTAAAATTAATGCACATTAAAAAATATGGTGAAAGTATTTTTAGTTGAATTTTGATTTTTCTTCTCCTTATTAAATTGTATAAATTTGTCATAATTTCTTTTGTTGAAAACCTTCAAACAATAATGTTCTTGACTCGCTAAAAATAATGCTCATGCAAATATTGGTGAAAATTGAGTTAAGAAATTCTCGCGAGAAATCGGTCATACTTTAAACGTGCTTTTTTGGGGGTTTTTGGGAGAGGAAAGACTATTATTTTCCTCACGCAAGGATGAAGATAAAAAATAAATAGAAATTCAAATTCAGTATTAGAGGTACTTGGCAACACCGATCACTCCAAAGACCACAGTGCTTTACGGTGGAATATAAAGAGTGCCTTTTTTCAATACCTCTTAACAGAGTCAACAATTATTTAACAATTAAACTCAATGCGTAAGTAAAAGCGTTTTCATTTTGCTATCTCAATAGAACAAAAAATAGCAAACATTGATTAAAAAATTTCATGATTGAATTGGGAATAAGTCATCAACTTTTCTCATATTGTCAAGTCCATTAAATTGAAATGTTTTTATCAGAGTATCAAATAGAAGGGAAATGTCATCGGAGCTTTATTAATCTCAAGGGTAATCATAAATATGATGTCTTTTTGAAAACTCAATTTTTATCTTCGACGTATTCCCATGTGAATCAAAATTATTTCATAACCGACATAAACTTTTTTTTAAAAAACTATAAATTATGCTGATAGTGCTATTGCACAGTCAGTTGTGTTTCTCCATCAAGGAGAAATGTGCTCTCTTGAATGGAAGTGCACTTGGCGAATAGAATTGAATATACAATCAAAAAGGCGCGAAAAAAATTGCCGTGTATTTAAAAATCGCTAGCGAAAAAGCCTCATGCGAGAATGGGAGAGTTCCGATTTAAGCGTATTATAATATAGACTAGCCGTCCCGGCGTCGTCCGAGACGACTTCTTACTCCTTTTAATACGCTCGCTTCGCTCGCTTTTCTATTTTTCAGAAACTTGTAGGGATTTGTATACAAATGTACTTATTTTGCGAGAAGAAATGTTCTTAAATTTAGGACTTTTTTCGTAAAAATTGATGTTTAAAATTTTTAAGGGGACACTAAAATTAATGCACATTAAAAAATATGGTGAAAGTATTTTTAGTTGAATTTTGATTTTTCTTCTCCTTATTAAATTGTATAAATTTGTCATAATTTCTTTTGTTGAAAACCTTCAAACAATAATGTTCTTGACTCGCTAAAAATAATGCTCATGCAAATATTGGTGAAAATTGAGTTAAAAATTTCTCGCGAGAAATCGGTCATACTTTAAACGTGCTTTTTTTTGGGTTTTTGGGAGAGGAAAGACTATTATTTTCCTCACGCAAGGATGAAGATAAAAAACAAATAGAAATTCAAATTCAGTATTAGAGGTACTTGGCAACACCGATCACTCCAAAGACCACAGTGCTTTACGGTGGAATATAAAGAGTGCCTTTTTTCAATACCTCTTAACAGAGTCAACAATTATTTAACAATTAAACTCAATGCGTAAGTAAAAGCGTTTTCATTTTGCTATCTCAATAGAACAAAAAATAGCAAACATTGATTAAAAAATTTCATAATTGAATTGGGAATAAGTCATCAACTTTTCTCATATTGTCAAGTCCATTAAATTGAAATGTTTTTATCAGAGTATCAAATAGAAGGGAAATGTCATCGGAGCTTTATTAATCTCAAGGGTAATCATAAATATGATGTCTTTTTGAAAACTCAAATTTTATCTTCGACGTATTCCCATGTGAATCAAAATTATTTCATAACCGACATAAACTTTTTTTTTTTAAACTATAAATTATGCTGATAGTGCTATTGCACAGTCAGTTGTGTTTCTCCATCAAGGAGAAATGTGCTCTCTTGAATGGAAGTGCACTTGGCGAATAGAATTGAATATACAATCAAAAAGGCGCGAAAAAAATTGCCGTGTATTTAAAAATCGCTAGCGAAAAAGCCTCATGCGAGAATGGGAGAGTTCCGATTTAAGCGTATTATAATATAGATGTTTAATATCACATCCTCATTTAAAACATTATCCTCGATACCCTCACTGTCCTCACCATCCTCACTATCCTCGTTATACTCACTATACTTACTATCCTCACTATACTTACCATCCTCACCATCCTCACTGTCCTCTCTATCCTCTCCATCCTCACTGTCCTCTCTATTCTCTCCATCCTCACTGTCCTCTCCATCCTCACTGTCCTCTCTATCATCACTGTCCTCATTATCCTCACAATCCTCACTGTCCTCACTGTCCTCACCATCCTCACTATCCTCACTATACTAACTATCCTCACTATCCTCACTATACTCAATATCCTCACTATACTCACTATCCTCACTATACTCAATATACTCACTATCCTCATTGTCCTCACCATCCTCACTATACTCACTATCCTCACTATACTCAATATACTCACTATACTCATTGTCCTCACTATCCTCATTGTCCTCACCATCCTCACTATCCTCGTTATACTCACTATACTTACTATCCTCACTATACTTACCATCCTCACCATCCTCACTGTCCTCTCTATCCTCTCCATCCTCACTGTCCTCTCTATTCTCTCCATCCTCACTGTCCTCTCCATCCTCACTGTCCTCTCTATCCTCACTGTCCTCATTATCCTCACAATCCTCACTGTCCTCTCTATCCTCTCCATCCTCACTGTCCTCACCATCCTCACTATCCTCACTATCCTCACTATACTAACTATCCTCACTATCCTCACTATCCTCACTATACTCAATATCCTCACTATACTCAATATACTCACTATACTCATTGTCCTCACTATCCTCATTGTCCTCACCATCCTCACTATACTCACTATCCTCACTATACTCAATATACTCACTATACTCATTGTCCTCACTATCCTCATTGTCCTCACCATCCTCACTATACTCACTATCCTCACTATCCTCACTGTCCTCACTATCCTCATTGTCCTCACCATCCTCACTATACTCACTATCCTCGCTATACTCACTATACTTACCATCCTCACTGTCCTCACTGTCCTCATTGTCCTCACCATCCTCACTATCCTCGCTATACTCACTATACTTACTATCCTCACTATACTTACCATCCTCACCATCCTCACTGTCCTCTCTATCCTCTCCATCCTCACTGTCCTCTCTATTCTCTCCATCCTCACTGTCCTCTCCATCCTCACTGTCCTCTCTATCCTCACTGTCCTCATTATCCTCACAATCCTCACTGTCCTCTCTATCCTCTCCATCCTCACTGTCCTCACTATCCTCACTATCCTCACTATACTAACTATCCTCACTATCCTCACTATCCTCACTATACTCAATATACTCACTATACTCATTGTCCTCACTATCCTCATTGTCCTCACCATCCTCACTATACTCACTATACTCACTATACTCAATATACTCACTATACTCATTGTCCTCACTATCCTCATTGTCCTCACCATCCTCACTATACTCACTATCCTCACTATACTCAATATACTCACTATCCTCACTGTCCTCACTATCCTCATTGTCCTCACCATCCTCACTATACTCACTATACTAACTGGCCTCACCATCCTCATTGTCCTCACTATCCTCATTATCCTCACTGTCCTCTCTATCCTCTCCATCCTCACTGTCCTCACTATCCTCATTGTCCTCGCCATCCTCACTATACTCATTATACTCACTATACTCACTATACTTACTATCCTCACTATACTTACCATCCTCACTGTCCTCACTATCCTCATTGTCCTCACCATCCTCACTATCCTCACTATACTCACTATCCTCACTATACTCACTCACTGTTTTCTCACTATCCTCACCAACCTTTGACCCTGACTCTCATTATTTTTCGCAATATATCTTCGATATCTTCACTTTCCTGACTATCCTCAATCTTCTTACTATCCTTTTTATTATCCTTGCTGTCCTCGCTAAGGTAAAATTGTCCACCCCTCTAAAGGCCCCCTCTAAATTTTCGGCCATTGAAATCAGGCCCAGTAAAATCTCTTTTTGTTGAGAGCGAGGACACGAGTATCTGTAATCGGATTAATACAGCAACCTGTAATCGGATTAATCGGATTGCTAAATTGAGTTTTTTTTATTGTATAGGAGAATTCCCTTTCGGGAAATTTTGAGAAAACGAGAGGCTAAACCCTGTTAAATTTTGTGATAAAACGGAAACTTACCTTGGCAATCTTTACTTGTTCTCATTACACATTATATGGATTTTTAATTGTGTGGGCATGGTCCACTATTCCATGTGACACTTAAGGGGTTAAAAAGCTTCTTTAATATCAAATCAAAATGAAAACCTGGGGGGACTTGGGCAAAAAGAGTACGTGTATATGTATATCTATCTAAAGGATTAAAAAAAGCCAATCCACTCAAATTTAGACTAAAATTCGGGGGATCTCTCTCAGGGTCCCAAAAACAGCAAAAATGTTTCTCTAAGGGGGGGGGGGGCGTACGGGGTTTGCGATTTCCAAAATACCGAACAATTTTGCCAAAATTTCCGGAATTCCGTAAAAATAATACTATACCGATTTTTGGGGTATTTTTTCTCGTTTTGACTAATTTTACATCAAATTCGATTTTTCATGTATGAATTCCGAAAAAGGGGATAAAAACTTTATAATACCGAAATACCGAAGGAATTTTGCCCGATTTCCGAAATTCTGAAGAAAAAAGGGTCGATTTCCACAATTCCGAAATACCGTACGCCCCCTCTAAGGGATGGTACTATAGAGAATATACTTCTCCGTAATAGATTAAGAGTCCTTTAAGTGACATGGGAACATAGTCAATTATAATTTTTATAATTTGGTATGCATTCAATGTTAATTTAATTTATAGAGATAGGCCATTAAAGTATATTTTGCTATACAGTTTCTGTTTGGTATATACATTTATACATCTAAAAACATAAAAATCGCAATGGAAAAAGGAATGAAGAAGAAAGTGAAGAGAACCTTATTTTCAGCTTATTTACATTTAAAAATATTTTTACCAAGAACTTAAAGACTGATTTTTGAAAAATATTCGTAACAACTTCTTAGTCCCAAAACCTTAAAAAGGTAGATTTTTTTCACTTTGTCATCCCAGCTTCAAAATTTCATTCTCCGTCAAAAAAACGAGCAAACGTCTTTGCAAATTTAGCAGCTCTGAAGAAAAAACTGGTTGATTCTGCTCCATTTGTGTCTAAAAGAGCAGCTTTTTTCAAATTTTTGATATATCATCATTTAAATCTTAAAGTATTTCTAATTATTAAAATTATTAAATTTTAAAAGTTTCTCCTTTGCTCTTTGATTGAGGACGGTTTCGTCTTTCAATGTGCAATTCTTACTCGAAAAGCTGAAATCCTCATCAATTTAAATATTCTCAGGGAACGCATCCAAGCATAATTATCAATAAGGATTAGATTACGGCATATAGTAATTGCCAAATACTCCAAAGGGAATTTATTTTGATTGTTTTTCTATGGTAGTTTTTAACGCATCTTAACCCTATTCATACTAGGCTTTTAGGGGTGGTTCAGAACTAGGGGGAGAAGGCTTTTCCTTTTCCACCCCTTAACTTTTGCGAACTTTTGATCTAATTGGTCTTTTTGACTGGCACACACGATCCTTGTCACGTAAGGTAACTTTTGACAATTTTTTTTTCGATGACGTCACTCATCATGCCCAAAACCCGGGGGGGGTACTAGGGCAAAATGGGTTACGGGGATGCTCCGCTGGTCAGGGTACCTTTTTTAACCTCCACGAGTCCCAGGTAGGGTCGCAAAAACACCAAAATAGAAAAATCAGTCCCTCGTAGGGTGCCTATTTTTGGAAAATTTGGGGAAAAAGTAGAAAATTTGAGAAATTTTTGGAATTTCAGTCCCATTCAGGGTCACTTTTTTCGCAAATTTCGAGTCCCACGTAGGGTCCATTTTTCGAACCTCAGCGGAGCACCCCTGTCGGTCGACAAGGGTAGTACCCCCCCTGGGGCCCAAAATTCCTTTGTTCTTCCAAAAAGCTATTGTTAACTAACAGAAAATAGTTCCCTGAGTTTAAAAGGCTCAATTTATCCTAAATATTCAATAAATCACGGTTTAAACGATATATTTGACAACAAAAATAGATTTGCACGGAAAATGTGTAAATTTTTATGACACCTTGCTGTCAGAGATGTCATCATGCTCAAGGTGTGAAAAATTTTAGGTGTCAAAAATTACTTCATTTTGAAGCTAAATGAAAGTTAGGAATTTACATAAAATTTCATGCCCAAAGCTTTATTATTTCAGGTTAGTTTCCCCACCGAAAAGAAAAAGCCCCCCTCTGAGGAGGGAGGTCCTTTAAAATACAGGCATTAAGTATCCTACTGCTTGCAGTATCTCAAAAAAGATGCAAATTTTATAGCGTAAAGAAAAAATCGAATAGAAAGCACTTCAACAAGTCACAAATAGGTGCGTTTACATATCCTGGCATTTGGCGATTGTTAATGAGGGATTCTATTTTAATAGCTTTTCCATTGTATTTTTCGTCATGACTTTTCGAGAAATTATCTTTTTAATGTCATTACAGAAAAGGTCTGGGACCACTACTTAGAGATATTGCCAACTATCCCCCTACCTAAATTCGTGACAGTAGATTTTGTGCATTGTATATTATTACCATAGCTTATAGAGTTATGTTATTACGATATATTAGATACTAAAGCACCAGACTTATTCGTACAGTAAAATAAATTTGGTAACTAAAAATTCATTTTTTTCTCGAAGAAAACCATCAATCTAATATCGGTATCAGTAATCCACAGTATTTCGGTATTTGACCCAAAATTTTGACGGTATTACGGTATTTAAGACCCATGAAACCCCTTCCACCCTTGTTGGAGCCTTTGAGCTACGGCAAAACTTGCAAATTTTATAGAATACAAAAAAAACTGAATAGAAAACGTGCGAACGTTTTTTGTTTTAGTTTCTTTGTTTAACTTTAAAAAATGGCGACTCCTTAGCTCTCATTGGCATTTAATTACCATTTGCTGTCATAATTAGGCATTTGGCAAACTGAACAATAGTGTAAAACAATTGAAATGAAAAGAAAATCGAAAGCAATTACATATGCGCAGACAAATCCTACAGTGTAAAAACAGTATATGTATGAGTACGAGTTGCTTTTCTTTCTTCCATACAGAATATGACCCCCAAAATGTAGGCTTTCATTCAAGTGAGATATTATTTTAGTAGGTTAGTATTCCTTCTAAAAAAAAAAACATGTTTTGGGTGGTCTAAAACCCATTTAAAAAAAGCTCACTTACTTCTGAATGGAAAAAGAATGTACCAAAATTTGTCAAAAATTGCGTAGAACTCTCTCAACTCTCTCTAGCTCCTTAGATATTGAAAATAAGTTATGAAGATGCAGAAGATGGGATATAGGAAAACTTTCTAAGCCTAATACCTAGCCGAAAATCCAAGTGTTTTTTATATCTTGAGAAAATGAATAAAAGATACTTTAATGGGGTTAGTTTTCGTAGGGATTAAATTTCGCTGATTTCGCAGATTTGGCGAAAAAAAGTCCCAATAGAAATTTGAAAAGGTCTCATCCACAAAATTTTTTATAATTGAATTCCAAGAAATGTCAAAAGACCACTTTTGGCATGTTTTGAGCAACTTTGGTTAATTTATTAGATTTTCAGGCTGACAATGTTCTTGCGATGTTATTATTTTCCCAAATTTCAGCCTAAACGTTCTAATAAACTGGGTTCTAATAAAAAGAAAAACGTGTATTGTTTTCAGCTTGAAAAAAAAAAATAGTGGGGATGGTTTTGGAGAGTAATTTTTATTTTTTTTATTTTCAGTGGGGATACCCAATGGGGATGAAATTTCAGGGTATTTCTCTCACGTGACAATTTTTTGGCCAATATGGGCCAATATGTTTCCAGTGGGTAGAGGGTCCCACCGGGATCAAAGAAAGATGACAAAATTTTCGACGTTCAGTCTTTTTTAGTGTAAATATGAATATACTAGCCGGTACCCGGCGTCGCACGCCGGTTAAGCTGTAGCTGAACGCACTAAAAGTCCTTTGGATGTTGAAGCTGGCTTAAAAAAGCGATCAAAAAAAGAGAAGAAATCTCTACGTTTAACTCTAACCTTCCCCGGGTGTCTTATCTTTTAACCATATATTTGGATCGTGTACTGTCCCCCCGTGACATAATTTTTTGTTTAAGTCAAAAGTTATCAGAAAGAGCATCGTTTACTGTACCAGTGTCGTTTGAAACGACTCTGCAGGTAGTTATTTTTCTCGCTTCGCTCGCGTTAAATATGCCGTCCAGTTTAAATGACAATTTTTCAGGAAAAAGTGGGAAGGTCACAAAGAATAGTGCAACTCTTTGTTTTTTATCAGATCGAAAAAAAATAAAACAATTTAAAGTTGCTTTTTTAAACCCTTGGCATAGTTTTTCGAATTTAAACATAAAAAATGACAGACTAAACGAACGACGACTTGAATATTTTTATAAGAAGAAAGAAGTAAACTAATTTTTTCTTATGCTTGATATCGTCCTTTGAAACTTTTGAATGCTGTTGCCGGGGGGGGGGGGTACTAGGGCTAAATGGGTTACGGGGATGCTCCGCTGGTCAGGGTACCTTTTTTAACCTTCAGGAGTCCCAGGTAGGGTCGCAAAAACACCAAAATAGAAAAATCAGTCCCTCGTAGGGTGCCTATTTTTGGAAAATTTGGGGAAAAAGTAGAAAATTTGAGAAAATTTTGGAATTTCAGTCCCATTCAGGGTCACTTTTTTCGCAAATTTCGAGTCCCACGTAGGGTCCATTTTTCGAACCTCAGCGGAGCACCCCCGTCGGTCGACAAGGGTAGTACCCCCCCCGGGTGCTGTTGTTGTCCACAAACTTTTTGATTTTTATGTTTTGATTTACTTTTGAAATATTCTTTTCTATGAAATGAAATTGTTTTGTTTTGAAAAGAATTCGAATGTCATTTATAAATACGATCGTTAAATACATTCGAAAACATTTAAAACAAAAGAAGAGAGAAAAAGACAACTCAGGGCAGAAATTAAAATTACTAAAATGTAGATGGGGCTTAAATTTCAAAACAAAGGCTGAATAAAGTCTAAACCAAGCTCTATCCGATCTTTTGCAAATGGCGCGAATCCAATGGAACAAATTTGTGGAGCAAGAGACTAAAAGTCATAATTTTAAAACACAAACAAAGCGAAAACGAAAGTGGTGACACACAGACACACAAAGCACCGCTATTAATATATAGATACTATACAATACATATGAAGGTTCCAACTCAGGAGATTAAGAAATATGTGCCGGGTGCATGCCAAGAGCTAGCAAGTTAAAAAACCAAACCTTGAAAGAAGAGTTTTTAAAACGCAGTTTAAGTATCACAAAATATTTATTTTAAAACAAAATTTTCTTTCTTCTGAAATCCCTCTAACGGTCAATTTCTAACTTAAGCTCGCGCTTACTTATTCTTACTAACATCCCAGGCAGGGTTTCTAGCTAGCAAAAATCCTTAGCTCGATCAACAATAGAAATAAAGTAGAAAATAGGATACAAATATTGTAAACAAATATTAATCAAAAAAGTATTAGAACTTAAGATATAAAATCAAATGTAGCTTTTTTAAGTTCTTTTTCAACAACAATATACATAATAATAAAACAACATTAAAAATCTTTCGGCCAGTAGGGTTGCCCTCTCCAAAGGTCTTGATTCCAGAAAATTGAAATAAAGGGCAAAGAATGACTGAAGGAGGGTACAAACCCCGTTGAAAACAATTTTTAAAACTTAGTGGTTTTGCGACCCTGAGGTTTGAAAAAGGGACCCTATGACCAGCTATCCATTTTGCTTAAGTGTCCTCTCTCGAAAGGTTCCGAAAACACTAAAGTCTTTTTCTCAAAGTGTTATGATGCTGAAATCTTCCATGAATACTCCCAATGTAGAACATAATCATTAGGCAAATTAGCAGTAACGAAAATAAACAAATGCAGAATACAAACCCTAAATCAAGAATAAAAAAAACAAAAAACTAAAATTAACGAGTTTGAATATGATCTATGATGAATCCGAATGTCTGTAATCGGGTCGTAGGTTTTGTGATGAGAGTTTGTGAAACTTCGTATTTGTAACAACCCAAAAATTGACGTGAAAATTTATTAGCTCGTGTACTCACGATAAAATACCTACTTAAAACCCATATAGGCTAGTTTTCCTGAAATTTGTTTTAAAGTTTTTGTTCTCATTTTGATCTTGGGAAACGAAGAAACTCCATTATCTACCAGAAAATTGTACAACGTTTGGATGGGTTGAGGTTGATACCCTTTCAGTTCCACATACACTACTTCTGCACACGTGAATAAACAGACTGTTTCTTGGTCAGTCCAGGAGCCCTCCGGTAATTCCAACAAACTTCCAGAATCGGTAAGAAATTCTTCCGTTCGCAATCGTCGATAGCTCTTAAATGAGTTTCGATTTCTCTTCTTCGGTTCTTTTTTAGCGGTATCTTGATCTTCGTTTCTTAAGCCGAAAGGATTTTTACAATTTTTGCATTTGCAGTTCTGACAGGACAAACCTTTCTTGTAGCAGTAGCATTTTGTTTTGCGAACAGCTGATTTGTTACCGCCACAAGAGGTGGTACAGCGACAACCTTTCGTATTTACAGGCTTATTATTGTGACAAGAAATGCAGCGACACTTTTTTGAGCAGTCCCTCGATGCGATTAGACACGGACACTTCTTTGTTTTCCCAGTGACACAACCTTTCTTGCAATAACAATGTGCTAGAGAAAAGAAAAGGTTTAAAAAGTCTTTTCAAGTCTGCAGGCTATTCCAAGTTTGTGACAAATAACTCGAAATAACAAATTACAAATACACGCTACGCTTTCTTTTTATAAGAACAATTTAATAAGAACACGAGACTGAAATTTGGCCAAAACCTAATAACAAATTAGCCTCAGATTTCAGAAATTAACAGATTTTAAACCCGTTTTAAGTTCTTAAGTAAAGAAATTAAGTGTATTAAGAACGTCGGAAAACAGCCCAGCCTAAACCAAAATTTACTGGTTCTTATAAAAAAAGCGTGTAATAGATGTGCTACTTACCAGACTTTACTGGAACATCTTTCTCTTGAGATTCTTCTTCAGCTGCTGATTCACAGGTTTCCTTTGTAGCACTATAGTGGACCTCGAATACATTGTATGCTATTAGTAAAGGTTTCTCGAACACGGGTGATACAGGGATGAAAGTTTGAACATTCAACCTTGCGTTGGATTGAAGAATTGTTATGGGTACTCTCAAAATATCACAAACAACCTTTACCACAAAGTCGCCATTATTTGAAGCAAATACACCTCGTTCTTTAAAAGTTTCAATGTCTTCAAAGTCATTTTCAACAAGAAACGTTCTATAGCTGCCATCAATTTGAAGCCTTTCAACGAATAATGACCTAAAGAAAATGAAAAAAAGTCACTTTGTGTTGTTTATAATAAAAATAAACATGCTCATCTTTTTCGTCATCCTTTGTTTACTATCTAATAACTAATCATCGAAAGATATATTGCCTTCAATCAAGAGTTATTGATTTGATTCTTATAAAGAAAATGCTTGTAATAAAAATAATTATGCTCATCATTTTCGCCATCATTTGTTTACTTTCTAAGAACTAATTACCGAAAGATATATCGCCTTCAATCAAGAGTTATTGATTTGATTCTTATAATGTATATCAAGTAGCAACAGAAAAGATATAATATTAGGTGTGCGCGAACATTTTTTAACCGCAGCGGCCCGCTCAGAATCGAAAGAAACAACATCATGAATCTGAATCTGAATCAGAACATGAATATTTTTCTGGCGAGAAAGTCCGCTACGTGAAGCAACAAAAGCCCCTGCAGGGCAAAAAACAATAGAGCATATACGGGGGCGTTCATTCGAAGCCACAATACGGTATTTAGATTTTTCAGATCTTGCTAAATTTGGATCAAAAACTACATCTCAAAGTAGGGTTATTTTTCAATTTCGACAACTTTACGCCGATTTTGATATATGAGAGATTCCCAGTAGGCATGTATTTTTCTCACCCGAAACAAATAATTTTTAACATACCTAAGCTGTGTTATGTCGTTGTCAATATCTGTAATATCATTTCCGAGGTTAAGTTCATTGAGTTGTCGTTGTAACTGTTCAGTTTGTTCTACAGAATGAATAACTTGGTGTATCTGGAGTAGAATACTTCTGAAACAACAGTCACCGTCTCTTGGAACTTGTACAATCGAACGTTGAAATGCATTTAAGTTATATTGAAGGATATCTGTGTGGTTTTTCTCATTAAGACTAGAGTCGAGGGTTAGGTTTTTCATCAGAATATCAGTTGCTTTGAAAGCTCTATGAAGACATATTTTTCCGATTTCCTTCACAACAGTGAACGTCGTGTTCATAATATCAAATGCCATTTTAACCAGTTGTTTATGATCTTCGTTGTTTTGTTTGTCGTATTGTAGGTTTTCTTGATAAAATGGTGCTGGCGAAGTAACGACATCGTCGATTTGGTTTTGTGTCTTATAGGCATGACTGCTAGGCGGTGGAAAAATTGGAACGATTTTTGAGTTACATTTGTGTTTCTTTCCATTGGTTCTTTCATTATGATAGTAAAAGAGT
This sequence comes from Clytia hemisphaerica, assembly GCF_902728285.1. Classification (NCBI taxonomy): domain Eukaryota; kingdom Metazoa; phylum Cnidaria; class Hydrozoa; order Leptothecata; family Clytiidae; genus Clytia; species Clytia hemisphaerica. Next base: position 123,644 of record NW_027104532.1, read on the forward strand.
AACGTCAGTATCGCCAAAAGTAATTCGTGACCAACAAAACTGACACCTAAAACGAAATCAATCATCGTTTCTACAGAAGCATGCACATGTTAGCGGAAATTCGACTTGATTTTTGCCAAGTATCATATATACGAGTTAGTTTCACTCTAATTAGAAAAGCGTAACAGAAAATCCAAGTAAGTAAACTTGCTCAATTTTATACGCAGTCAAACCTTGAGAAGTCTTAAATTATTGTAACATCTACTTTATCTCATCATAAATATTCTATTGCCACGTGTTAAGAGTTGTGGTAAAAGAGCAATTTTGGAAACTTTGAAAATCATTCTTCATTTTCCATAAGATGTACTTGATGTACTCGAATACAATACCTAATAATAAATTAAAAACCGATTTTCTTACCTCTCAACAAGCTTCTATTCAATAAACGATGGAGGTTTTCGTTTTGTTCTGTTCCATCACCAGGTGCAATGCCAGACAGACAACCTTTCTCAATATGAACTTTCAGTTTTCTGATTTCCTCGTCCAGTTCATTTGATTTTGCTTCTGACAAGGTCGAAAGAAACGGGCGGTGTAAGACAAACAAGGTATCGAGATTTTTCAAAATAACCTCCTTATTAGGAGTTGGTCTCTTACGTGTCTTTCCAAGGTCCATTGGATCTCTGAAGATCAATCCGAAATCCGAAATAAATTTTCTGACCATTTGGTTTTTTCTTCTATTGGGAAACAATTTCGAAATTCTTTGGACCGCATGGAATAGGTCAAGCTTGATATCGATATTTGTTCCAAATATACCTCGATACAACTCCCGATCCTGACAGCAATTATCAATCACAACTTGTCCTAAGTTCGGAAAACGTGAGTGAATTGTATGGATCAAATCTTTCAGTTCGTTATGCTTTGTGCTTTCAGTCAACTTCCAGCCAACGATTGAGCCTGTGCAATCCATCACAATGAAAAGTTTCAAGTCAGAGCTGACAAACTGATTGTCGATGGAACGAAAACCCCCTGCTTTTCTCGATACTTTAAATGTATGATCCGCTGAGATGAAAAGGACAGGTGATCTACTGTCAATGGAATCTTGGTACTCTTGCGATTTTAAATAGAAAAAATGAAAGAAAACATTCTCTAGTTTGTCTGCACTTGGAAACTTCGTCAGCTCGTTATTAAGAGATTGACCTTTGTCCATTTTATAAAGATAAACATTCCTCAAGTTTGCTAATATCTGTGAAATTTGTCTGAAATTATTTCCGGATGCAACCATTTCAAAAAGAAAGTCCACTAAAACAAAGGAGAAGCCTGACTGGTGGTATAAGGCATAAGGGAATCTTTCCAAAATTTGGGCTGGAAGTAAATTGAAAAAGTCTTTGGATCCCGAGTAAGTTTTACAACCATTTTCTTTGGTGCATAAGTAAATCCTTTGTATCAGTAACACATTGTTATTGACGCAAAATAACATCCTTGGACTAAATGCTCCTTCGTCGACACGCGAAGTAAGTTGACCAGGTTTGAAAAAACAATTATGCTGTAGACACTTGACGTTGCAACCGTATTGTTCGATTGGTGACCAAATAAATACATTGACAGGAATATGAAACTCCTCTTGAATCAAAGTAAACTGTGTTTTGTAGCGAGGATTGGTTGGGTTTTGTTGAAAATCCTCAATGATCTTATCCAGAGCTTGCTGTAGTGAATGGAAATCTTTTCCCAATGAAACACCACAAGCCAAGTGGATTATTAGCAACAGCAATAACACCTTTACAAGTGACATATTTTTACTTTTTTATAAAATCTTTCTGAAACGATAAAAAGAAGCCGTTTGAGAATCATGTAAAACATGGCGAATTGGACCCCTTCTTTTCAATAGCATTACTTAACATTTTGTGAATCTTTCTATTTCTTATATGCGAAGCCCCATAATCTCAGAATTGGAAAGTGCAAAGAAACCAATGAGATTGGGGGGGGGGGGCAAAATAATTGACCCCAACTCGAATATATATGTTGATTGGAGCTGACACACACAATTTGAGCAAAAAGAAAGAATATGGAAGTCATATTGAGAAAAAAAATTATTTCATAAATCTCGAATAATTTTTAAAAATACACCCCTGTTTCAGTAAGCTGGTCATATCTGCCTCGTTGGAATACCTGGTGGAAGAAATTGCAGAAAAACTTGGAAAATGAATGACCCCAATCAAAATAAAGAAATTTATGGCTTAACGGTCAAATGTGACTTAATGTAGACCTGTATGTCAGCCGAACAATTTAGCTATTGTAAATTCTCCCTATATCATTTTATCGGCTGTTTCTCTTTTCACACAATCCATGAGTAAAAATTCCCCCTGGGAAACTTTCATTTAGTTTATTTCCCTTTATTGCAATCGTAATCCAAAGTCAAATCCAAAGTCAAAAATTCAAAGTCACAACCTTTAGCTATAAGCCCAGCCCAGCATAACTTCTTCAGATTTTAGATCAGGCCCAGTGAATTTTCATTTTGTTCGAGAGCAGCTTCAGTGGATACCGAGTCACTAAAACAGGGGTGTAAAAATGGCTGTAATTGAAATAAATGTTAATCCACAACTAAGTAATACAATACACAACAAAACACTGAATAGCTAGGTTTTTCTTGTTCTTTTTCCACTTAAAGGAAGATCGTGGCCAGAAAGATCATCTGTTAAACGTGCCAATTCTAAAAAAAAAAATACCGTTTTTATTACGAAAGCCTGTTTTGGGGGCCCATATTCCAAATAAGCCGTCTCTATAAAGCGATGCATGCTGCTGAAATTTTGTTCACTGCTCGCAAGGCTTAAACTCTTTTGTTGTAATTCTCCTAAGCGTGCTAACAGTCAGCATGGTTACAAGTAGCCCGGGGGCCACTTATAGCTTTTTGATAGAGTGGATGGCGCTGATAAGTGGCCCGGTGTAATTTGGCAGACTTCATTTTTTGGGTTTGCTTGAGCACGTAGAAAATTCTTACCACTAGATCCAGTCCCTTTTTGGAGAAAAACAAACAGAAAACAATGACCAAGGGACCAAGAATACTGCAAGCAATTACAAATGCGAAGTATGTGTAAACGCAGTCATACTGGCATTTGGCATTTGGCAATTTCTTACGAGGGATTCAAATTTAATAGCTTTTCCATTGTATTTTACTTCATGACTTCTCAAGGAATCATCTATTGAATGTTATTACAAAAAAGGTGATTCCCTCGTGTTCAAGTTTGAGGGTGTTTTTCCACTGAAGTCTTAACCCTATTCGGCCTAGGGGGGGGGCTCTTTCTGTTCGGAGGCCAAACTATTGCTAATAGCTCCTGAAGCTAAATAAAAGTTAGGAATTTATGATTTTAAATGCCAGAAAAGGGGATTCCTTCGCTAAAAATGGCATTTCAAATGCCAACACGCTGGCATCATTAGGCATTTGAGAAACTACAATAGCGCAAAACAATTGAAATCAAAAGAATACTGCAAGCAATTACAAATGCAAAGTATGTGTAAACGCAGCCTATGTGTAAACACAGCCAGTATGTGTAAACGTATCTTTTATTTTTATGGTCATTTCTTGGCATGATGTCGAAAAAGATTCAGTACCTTTTTCTTTTCTTGTTTGATGCTTGCGTTTGGTTTGCTTATTGCGTCTAATATCTAAATGTGAGAAAAATTAAAGATAATAATCAGACATAAAGATTTCAGCATCTCAGTAGCGGGTTGGGTCAACCAAAATCATGTCAAACTGGGGACGCATTTTTTCAAAGTTGGTATTTTGGTGCCCCCCCCCACCCCTAAATTAAGGAAAAATGTTAGAAAGAGGACCAACAAGCACGGAAACATTTGGATAATAGCTGATTTAAGAATGTAGAAAAGCGAAGGGGCACCAAATTTAGCAATTAGAGGCGCTTTTTGACACCCCTCGTCATTTGTCGCCTCCAAAAAATCAGCCGACGCAGGGGGGGCACTACCCCACCTGCCAACACTCTACTACCTCCCTAAGAACTCAGGATTGACGGTAACTGTAAAATTGAAATTTGGAACAGTGGTAGGTATTGATAAATAAGGTTGCTTGAAATGAGACAATATCTTTACTTGGAAACTCTTGGTCATCGTCGGCCTCGTCAAGATTACCGACTTGGTCATCATTTGCTTCGTCTTGGTCATCATTTGCTTCGTCTTAGTCATCATTTGCTTCGTCTTGGTCATCATTTGCTTCGTTGGCTTTGTCATCATTTGCTTCGTTGGCTTTGTCATCATTTGCTTCGTTGGCTTTGTCATCATTTGCTCCGTTGGCTTTGTCATCATTTGCTTCGTTGGCTTTGTCATTATTTGCTTCGTCTTGGTCATCATTTGCTTCGTTTGCTTTGTCATCCTGCTGAACATTTCCTGTTGGCAAAAACGAAAAACCAATTAATTAGTTTCCTACTAGACGGTTCCCGTCGTCGCAAACACCGGGTGAGATTGTTGCTTTCACATTATAATGCAAATGAAAATAACTTGGCAAAGAAAAAGACAGTTCAATAAATCACAAAATGCAAAGGATTGTCTTTAAGATGATGATTCTCTATACTCAATCTAAGTCCAGGTTATTGACGGTACGCGTCGTCGTCACAAGCACAGAAAAAGTGAGGCCGATTTTGTTTTCCTTAAAGAACAGTTGTTCATCGATGAGTTGTTCTTCATCCTGTACTGGTTCGTTGTTTGGGGCTAGAACGAAATTATTATGGATTAACTAAACAAAAATAAGATGTACCGCGGGTACCAAGTGTCTGGCTTTCTTTGAAATTATATATATTTTGCGGCACAAAGTGTAAATTTTAATTCGTGTTTATCGGTTTAAGGATACTTCCCAATATTTGATAAACCCGCATTCGATGTAAATCCGATTCCGCATGAAAAACGGATTGGATAGCATCACTGTATACAAGTCCATTAGGCTATATATCGTTTTATTAAAAGTTTCATTAATCCTGTTAGCTTAAAAATCAACCACGAAGACAAGAAGATCATCTACCTTGCTAGTATTGCCATGGGTTTTCGTTTTCTGTTGAATAGATATACAATCCATGCCATAATATATTTGCACTTTTGGCTAATTTACCATTTTTCGAAAATTGAAGTTCGAGCGAGAATGTCAATTTCAGGCCCTCAACTTGATTTCATCGATTATTTCGATCTGGGAGGGATTTATTGGTTTCTAGGCTATATTTCAAGCCCTACTGGACCATTTTTAAACTTTTGGATCCTCAGATCCTCAGCGTTAAAACTCAGAGTTAAAACTCTACCCTTCGAACCTACTTTAGAGCACTTACAAATCGATTGTGGTTTCAAAACACCCCGGTGAATTTCCCTTTTGTGCCAAGTATTTTGTCCCTGATTGTAGCATTTGGAGTCATAGCCCATATTATGGAATGTGACTCTCACGATATAGATACGGCAAAAAATATGGTTAGACAAAAATTTTCTACTATCAGAGGATCTGAGTAATTTGAAATTAGCTGTTTTGAATATAACACCTTACCTTCAATAATGTCCAGAAGCTCTTGAGAAACAAAGTTTTTCCTCACATGGATACCATGGTATTGGATACGTCCGTTATTATTTGTGAGGTTGATTTTCTTCCCACTACAACCCAGCCCATTTTTTACAACAAAGTTTCGTATCTGGTCGACAGGTATAGTTGTCAACCTATTTATCTGGGTTAATGGAAGGCCGACAGCGTCCCCACATGTACAGCCCACTGTTTTTGAAACGATGATCAGGTGACGAGTCTAATGATAAAAATTATTAGGATATTCTTATTGCTCCACTTTCCATCTGGTCTTACCTAAAGCTATATGGACAATCAAAGTAACAGGCAAAGCAGCTTTTTATCCCTTGTTAATTTTCAGCAAAATCTGAGCAACTGTTATGCAAAAAGTGAGCATTTCGGGTAAATTACTGACCAGCCTGTGCAATATTAATAATGCAGGCGAGCAAACTAAAATTTTTTAGATACTCAATACTAAATGCTTAGGCTCAATACACTGATGAAAATCTTAATTCGAAAGCTTCAGTTATCCTGAGTTCTGTAGGGGGCCATGTGTATTTTACATTTTTACAATAGCCCACTATAAAGTTGGTAGGCTTCACCGATTCTGTCAGGGGCTAACTTTTGGTCAATGTCAAAAACAAGTAAAGAAAGATGAATATACCTCTGGTTTTATAGCTTGTGTTAACAATCTATGTAATTTGTTTCGGTCAGTTGTATTTTCTTTGACCTCATACCGTTGGTGAAAGGGAGTAATAAAAGGAATGAGAAAATCTCGTACAAATTGATGAGAAGTTTCTGTGATATCCTCAATGGACATTTCCAAGTTATCCATTACCTATAATAAGAGTTGATCACATTTCATTTTAACACATAACTTCTATTACAATTCTTGATTCAAAGATGGAACAAAAACTTTTTTTGGAGGTAAAGGGAAGTTTAGCTTTTCGAAATACCAAGTTTGAGTCAAAGGGGCAAAGAGGCATTGAAAACAAATGTAACTTGGCTCGAAATATCAATTTAAACAAGGAAGTACAAAAAGAATTACCATAGCCATAGAATTTAGCAATAGCCCATAATTATGGATATCTCTCGACTGATGTATCTCAGGGAAATCTTCGAGCACTGAGCTAGCTAGAGCTCGATATTGCTGCTCATGGAAATCAATCTTCAGCAGTATTGGGAGCAGCGCCTGTGCTAGACCAACAAACTCCGCGATTGTTTGATTAAACTCATACGAATCATTGAAATTACCGAACTGGGGATTTTTCTTGTATGGGATGACGATGATCCGTTCAAGAAGTCTGAAATTGATTTAACAATTAATTTTAGTGCGTTCTTTCAATAACATTTCTGACATTTTTTTATTGGGCAATTTCCTCCCCCAGGGGCCAAGGGCATAACATAAGTATATAAACCATAGGTCTTGTTCAGACCTAGGTTTAAGGTGATTAGGTGTACATGTTCTTTTATTCTACTATTGTATTCAAATGCATGGTCCTCATTGGTTTGATCAAATTTTAAAAAGGAATCACCCTCTGGTTTAAGAAAAAAAGTTTTCACGACTTTGTCTCAATTATTTGAATAGGGAAATCAGAATTTTGCCAGCGACAAGCGTGCGTCTTTATTAGTTACAAAAGAAAACTGTTTTAACTACTAGCCGACTAGCTAGGCATTTGTAATTTGGCATTTGCTTACAAGGGGATACCTTTAATCACAATTTTCATGTGCTTTCTATTGTCTTATATTCCGCAGAGATAGATAAGACAGGGAATCTTCTTTGTGTAATATTACAGAAGAAAGAAAAGGATTCCCTCTGATACCTTGTTTTGACGCATGATCGAAGTAACTCAATCCTTTTCCATAACAACTCTCATTCTCTTTTTATTATGTTATCAAGGAATCCTCGTCAAACTATTTTAAATTGATATGATTAAAATTCAACTTTTTGCCGTAGGCCAAGGCTACGGCAAAAATTGCAAATTTTATAACATATAGAAAAAAATGAATAGAAAACGTGCATATACTTTAAAAAATCAAAAATGTTTTTCTCTTTGTTTTGGTCCCTTTGTTTGATTTCAGATGCTAGAAAAGGGGATTCCTTCGCTCAAAATGGCATTTCAAATGCCAACAAAATGCCAACACGCTGGCATCATTAGGCATTTGACAAACCGAACAAAAGCGTGGAACAATGAAATTCAAAAGAATACTGCAAGCAATTACAAATGCCAGGCTGGTCTAAACGCAGCCAATGCCATGACAGAAAATACAATCGGAAAGCTATTAAAATCGAATCCCTCATGAGCAAATGCCAAATTACAAATGCCAGTCGGTCTAAACGCAGCCATAGCTGCCAAAACTAATCCAACCAGTAAATCGCCTGCCCTTTGTAATTTCATTACCTTTTCAGTCTAACACCCTCGTAATCTTTAAAGAAAAGTCCGTTCGAAGTGCATATGGGTACGGTGTTCGCCATTTCGTGGGAATTCTTCTTTTTCTTGGCACTCTGTAGATAAAATCATTTCTTATTGAGATAATAAAGATTCAATCCACCTTGTTATGTATCGTCGGATCAAAATTTATCAGGTTCAACGGCGTCAGGGTCAACGAGCTCAAACATGAATATTCGTATCAAAATCCAATTTAGTGAAGACCATCCACGACTCAATTTCAAATTTTTAAATAATCTAACCAAATACGATATTCTGCAATACGATATTTATTTGGACAATCGTCAATGATTTTTAACAAATGTGTCCAAGTGATGAAACCAATGAAGTTCTGGGGTTTCCAGTGAGAAAGCTTATTTCAAAAAACCCGCTGTGCACTAGGGGAGCAGCTATATAAATGGGTGATAAAAGTATAAAACAGCACAAAAAGCATTAATTCTATTCTTTTTCAACTTTAAACAATAAGTTCACCTTGTCATAAACCCACATTGTTGTGCTTTCGAAGGCAGTGTTTCGATCCTCCACGTCCTCCCACCAAACCGGAGCAGAAGATTTCGAAAGCTCCTCGTCCAAGCCTGATTCTGTTGGTACTGTGAAAAGAAAATTATTAATTTAAAGGTCTACCAAAAAATGGGTGGTGCAAACTCAAATTGAATTTAACCTTCAAGAGATGCCAAAGTTCCAACATAATAGATGAAAAGAGCCACAAAGATGTGGATAAATTTTTCCTCTGTAAAATTCTAAGAAAAATTGTAGCTCGATAGTAATTGATCCTAGATTGACTATTTCTACACAATCCTTTGATATTCGGACCGAAAGTATATTACTGTCTATTAAGAGTTATTGATTTGATTTTTGTAAAGTAGATGCTTATAAGAAAAATAAATATGCTCAAATCATGTATCTCCCCCTGTTCCCCTGAGTTCGTCCACCGCATTGCGTGTACTTTCGATTTTATTTAAATTTTTTTCCGATATCACCGCCATAAATGGGGGGTACTAGGGCAAGATGGGTCACGGGGATGCTCCGCTGGTCAGGGTACCTTTTTTAGCCTCCACGAGTCCCACGTAGGGTCGCAAAAACACATAAATAGAATAATTAGTCCCTCGTAGGGTGCCTATTTTTGGAAAATTTGGGGGAAAAGTAGAAAATTCGAGAAAATTTTGGAATTTCAGTCCCTTTCAGGGTCACTTTTTCGCAAATTTCGAGTCCCACGTAGGGTCCATTTTTCGAACTTCAGCGGAGCACCCCCGTCAGTCGACAAGTATAGTACCCCCTCCCCCGGGAAATGCCTATCGTAATACTTTCTCAAAAGTTACATATCATTAATAGGAACATTTTTTTATAATTTTTTTTCAAAATTATGCTGACGTCAGCAGAAATCAGCAAAATACGAAATTTTGCAATAAAGTGCTGACGTCAGCAAAATTTCAAAAATCTTTTCTTTCAAAATGGTCCTTTTGATGGTGTGCAACTTTGGTCCAAATTTCATGTTTTTTAACCATAAGCCAAACTGGAGTTATTCAAAAAACAAGTTTTGCTGACGTCAGCATTTTTTGGTTTTTGCCTGATATCTTTTTTTGGGTGAAAAAATTAATTATGGCACAGCTATTCCAGTGATCTACACTCCAATACGCTTCTTTCCAAGTATGAAGTGATATGCTATGACAAGTGAAAACGGTGATAAAAAATTCAGGTAAATTTGGACATGCCTTAATTTGCCTGAGTTTGCTAAGACGAAATTAACCCTATTATTCAGGCTTTTTTGAATGTACTCTTTTGTGCTTAAATTGTAAGAGGTTGGAATAAGCAGGGGTTGGGTACTTCGGAGAAAAATCAATAAAATGGGGGTGGGGGTCATTATAAAGTGATATGGGAGTGACTTTTTTCCAAAAGTTGCAAAATGTACTAGTAGTAGTAGTAAGTATATTCATCTGGTGGCTGTCGGCGGAACCGGGAGTGAGGGAGTCAATCCCCTTTTCTATTTGCGCTAGACCTGGGAGATCGAATGCTGAGGTGGAGCACCACACCTACTCTCAGCTCCCAGTAACTTACCGCCTAGATCAGATTACCCAATCTAAGCTACTCATCCGCTGAGTTGGCGGTGACCAGGGATCGAACCCACAACCCTTAGATTGTAAGGCAAATGCTCTGAGCTACCCGGCCACCGGCAAAATGACCCCCCTACAATTAAACACAAAAGAGTAGTATTATCAATGGGGGTGTTTTCCACCAGGATTGAATAACTTTTGATCTAGAAGTGCTGTGAACAAAAGATTTTGCAGGAATGTTCCCTGCAATAATAGGTAGATTCCACCCTCTGATAAAAATAGGGTTAATAGTTTTTATGAAAATGACACAAAATAACATGATATTGTATAAACAAAGAATGTATATGGGCAAGGCAAATTGATATTATATTAGTCAAAAGAATGAATGTATTGGAAAACTTACAAATTATACTTTTGGTAATACCAACGATGGAAAAAATTAACTGGACTGCCGTGCTTTTCCCCGATCCAGCACCACCAATCACCACGGGAACAAACGGATGGTCCATTGGGGAGTTGAACCTTTTGATGTTAATGGCATATGCCATCGCCCCAAGCGTGGCGAAGAAAGGGGGACTGTTGATTGAAAAATAGTCCCTTCTAACCCGTTCCAGTACAAGCTTTGCCGGGTCAAAGTTGGCATTGGTGAATTCTCCTAGTAAAAAATGATAATTTACATTTTGTCTACATAATGATACCCATTCGTGTTTGAAGCATTTTTGATTGTTTGAGATTTTACCTTAAGGGAAGAAATTTTGGTGGGAAGAAAATTTGGTGGTGAATTCAATTTTGCCTTAAATCCGCCAAATTAAGTTCCCGCCAAATTCAATTTTATCCACCATCCGTCAAATTAAATTCCCGCAGAATTTATTTTTTTTTCGTTTATGTCTGATTTTTCACAATTTACCCACTAAAAGTATGCAATATTAATGTTTTGACCTTGATTTTCGACCTAAAAATCTGTCATCTGCCAAATTAAATTCCCGCCAAAATTAATTTTTTCTCCGATCTACCAAATTAAATTCCCTCTAAAAAAACATTTTGGCCATCCGCCAAATTAAATCCCCGCCTAAATTTCTTCCAATAATGTAGATCTTTTTCCGAAAATGTTTTAGATTCGTATCAATATTTTTAGCCTACAACATGATGAAATTGACATTTTAAATGTATACATGGTTAGCCACGATAACTAGAGAAATTTTTTTCTGAGGCTCTACGTAAATTTTTCATTTGTGGTAAAAAGTAGCAGCACTGCAAGGTTATTTCAAAAGACTTAGAATTGATTCCAAAATCATTTCCATTTAGTCTGACAACAACTAAAATCGATTCTAAACGGCATCAAAGCTTTCACATTTCTTAGTATTTCTTCTTGTTTAGCAATAACCCCTGGAGAAATAGATTTTACTTACTGATCGACAGAAGTTGTTTGGTGTAAAACTTTGTTGTCGTGAAACCCAGACCTACATCTTCCGGGTTCACTCTCGTAACACCTTCATCGTCAACTCTTAGTGTTATAAGAGTGAACTCAGAATGTGGGAAGACCCAAATACTTGAGCGACCATCCCAGCTTTGAATGCCACAATCCTAAAAGAATGTTCACAATCTAGTTTATTTTAGCTTTTATTTTCTTCCGAATTGTATTCCTAGGTATGTTAAACATTAAAGTGCAGAACTCTACGGCAAATTATCTTGCACATTTTCTAAATCACAGCACTCAAAAGCTCATTTAATATGCCACCCAAATCCCCTGAGTGAATATAATTGGACAGAACGGCAAGAGACAATCCCTGCATGTAAACACTTCTACCAAACAAACCACGATTTTAATAGAGACGCAAAGTTCACCATCATCGAACAGAACAACGAGACTGACATTGAAAAAATGAAGAGGATTATACTACAAAGAGAAAACTTTTGGATCAAAGAACTGAAGACCCTCACACCCCATGGATTGAACCAAGAATTCAATTTTCTCCAACCGAGCGCCTAAGTCTGATCTACACGTAGACTTCAACACAGGCTTCATAGAGGTGGTGCTGTGGTGCAGCTAGAGGACGCGAATTCTAAAGTTTAGACCCCCCCCCTATCGGAGAAAAGAAAAGGAAAACAAGAACGCGAGCAAAGCGAGCGCGAAAACTTTTCGATAATTTTTGCTCTACTTTGTTATTGAAAAACGGCCTTAATACGCTATTGTTAGCCAAGTATGCCTTGTTTGGTCACACAATTTTTGATTTTATTTAACACTGACTATTTGTTGGCAAAAATATGGTACAGTGAGCGACGTACCTGCCGTACATGGTGCGGAGCCCCAAGAGTTTCGCCCAAGAAAAAAAATTAAAATTTAGAATGCCTAGATTACCTCAAATCGCATCATCATGTGCATCATGATGTGAATTATTTTTTAATCGTTCGATGCAGCACAAGATGTTTTTAGAACTACCTACTTTTACTAATTATTGAAGGAGTAAAAACCGCCTTTACTGTCTCTAAGTTACTGCAGTATCAGTGTATTGTATTGTAGTAGCAATATAAGTGAATACGGAGAGACGACCATATCATTTAGTGCTGACGGAGAAAATTTTATCTAGACTCATTCGTTGGATGCAGTATTTATTGCATCGCAAAAGTTGTCATTAAAAAAATGCGCACGCAGAAAAAAACCGAAAATATTTGTTTAGATATCGTAAAGTTTTGCTTATTTTGAATAACCTCACCATGACAATAAGTCAATAGGACATCCAAGATTGTGCAAGCGAAGCGAGCAAGAAAATTTTCTGGTTAAAATAGCGGAATAATTTTTTTTGAAAATTTTTCTGCGTAACTCATGAAGAAACTAAAACAGTCAAGAACACCTACAAATTAGCCTCTCATAGGCTATTTAGACTATTTTATATAGGTTATTTAGCCGAAAATCGATAAGGAATACATGGTTTCTCATTGTCAGAGAAATGTTCATGACAAATTTTGACTTTGGGTCAATTTTGGTTTAGGAAATATTCCACCTTTTGGTAACAAAATCGGGCTTTTTGAAAAAAAATTTTTTTTTTAACAAACATGTGTTTTTGTACGCGGCACTTTATTATCAGAAAATTAGCCTATAATCGGTTAGTTAGCCGATGGATAGTAAATTTATTCATATTTCTGTTTACAAAATTGAATGTTATATCAGTTTAAGTGAAAAAGATTCTTTTGGCTTTGGGCAATGAAGTAATGGTGAAAAATAGACGCGACTATTTACATTTCGTCAGAAATCGAGGTTTTTATCGATTTTCGGCTAAATAGCCTATATAAAATAGTCTAAATAGCCTATGATAGCCTAATCAGCCTATGATAGGCTAATTTGAAGGTGTTCTTGACTGTAAAAGGTAAATAGTTTTATACCGAAATACCGTTTCTTATTGATAAAAATATCGAAATACCGACAAAAAACAGGCAATTTACCGATACCGGTAGAAAATGAAATACCGTAATCCCGTCATTTTTTTCTCGTAATACCGATTTACCGGGGGTAAAAAGGCCCAATACCGTCATACCGTAAAAGTGAACCCCCCCCCCCTTGAGAACGAACCGAGTCCGAAACATATCGGGAGGAATCAAAATTTAATAGCCGCTTTCTTTTTCACCGTTCAACATATAGTTGGACAGAAATTCTTATTTCTTTGAGATGAAAACTTCCTAAGAGAACCACTAAGCCAGAGATAATTCTCTTATGGAGCTTGGATATTAATCGAGATCTGCTTTGAGACTAGTGTAAACTCGGTAACTCAGAACAAGTTTGCGGCAGCTAAAAGAAATATTGCTCTACCTGGAGGGATAAAGAGAGGTAAGTAATTTTTTACTTTGTCGCCAGAATTTCAAGAAGAAATAAACATTGACATTGTTATTTACAAACATTATACGCGTTTAAAGACTGGCTACTAATTAGCCTATTTCATAGGATTCGTGTTTTCAGTACATGATCTTTTTCTACGTCACTGCAGTAATCAAATTTTTATTGTAAATCACTCCTTTGGGAATCGAGATAGAAAATTGAATAGAAAATAGCATGTAGCAGATGCACGAATCCTACTAAATAGGCTAATACTGAGTGTCTGACAATATTTACTATTTTAAACTCTTCGTGTATTGCGGCTTTGTGGGAAGACTCAAGACTCCCGTAAAATCCCATAATTAACAAGAGCTGTGGCCTTGAAATTATGACCAGAGAAGATATGGGCTAAACGGTTATAGTTTATAAAGCTTCACTTTTGCTGTATCGGCATAAGCAATCCTTTTTCTGACCATATAAACACGTTATCCACTGTCTAGGGCTTTACCGATTTTCGCAAGTTATTGGCGTGATTCACGGTCCTAATTGGCGTAGCCAAAGGCGTAATAAGGCCAACTTTAGACTAGTGACGTACAAAGACTGGTAGTGTTACTTACCCTTACTGGTTCAACGATAGGTATTGTTGGATCCTGGTTCGCAGTTTCAATCAGTGCGTAGAGATAATCAGGAAGATAATTCTCTTTTGATTGGTAATATTCCCTGGTGAAGAGATTCTCCTTGTAGGATAACGCATTTACGATGTCAGATTGCTTGGAGACCTTTTTCATACTAATGAACGTAGTGTACCTAAAAAAGGACAATACGAACACGTCAAGACTAAAACTTTAATAACCCTATTAGCCCCAAGCTTTTTTGACTTTTGTATCCCCAGGGGGGGGGGTAGAATCTACCACCCTCGATTATTTTCGATCTAGAAGAGCTATGGCCATGAAATTTGGTACAGATGTTCTCCATCATGATACAATTTTCCAGGAAGAAAAAAAAATTGATGACGTCCTTCAAAAACTGATGACGTCATCACAAAATTTCCACCTGTCGGAAAAAAGCCCAAATATATGGTTTACAAAAATGTCTATTACAGTCGAACCAATAAAGATATTTCGATTCTGTTTGAAGATTCTGAAAGGTAAAAGACTGTTCTTTAACATAATTGCCGGTTTTGCAATTTCCATGAAGATTTTTTCTTAAAATCTATGCTGAAGAAGAATAAAATTTTCAAAATTTGATGACGTCATAAACAAAAATTTCTTTAGAGTTTTTAAATTTGTATTATCAATACACCCCTGTCTCAGTGCCCCGGTGGCCTGATTTCAGTACATGATTTTTTTCAGTACATGGTTTCAATACATGATTTTTTCCTACGTCACTGCAGTAATCAAATTTTTATTGCACTCATTTGTGAATTGAGATATAAATTGAATAAAGACAGCGACAATAAAAACAGTTCTTGAATTCCCAAGCCATTTAGGATGATTATAAATGAGTGCAATAAAAATTTGATTACTGCAGTGACGTAGGAAAAAATCATGTACTGAAACCATGTACTGAAAAAAATCATGTACTGAAATCATGCCACCGGGGCACTGAGACAGGGGTGTATCAATGCCTATCACGTGTCAAAATTTGAAAATGATTGAATAAATAGTTTAGAAGTTATCAGCACTTTAAAATTTTGAGTTTTAAGGATTTTAGCTGGGTTTTATGTCATGTTTCACAATAAAGTCATAAAACCTGATCTGGACAACCTATGACCCTAAAATTTTGTACAAGTACTCTTAATAAGATTTTATTAAAAGTCAGAAAGTTTCAAGTTGTTTGAAAAATTTTTCTCCGAGATATAAACAAAAGAACTCCAGCGTGGTAGATTCTACCCCCCCCCCTGGGGCTAATAGGGTTAACTTACAACTAGTGAAAAATACTAGTGCATCAAATAATGCATGGCAACCAGTTGTTCTACACCCTTGTTTTCGGGAAATAACTTTTACCCATTCTTATTCGTCATATTAATACCATTTCAAAGTCGTGAGTTAAATATTCTGGTTTGGTCATTAGGAAAATTGGGATGAGCTGGAGTTTTTACAAGATACTTCACTAATTGGTCATTTGAAGTGTTAACCCTTTGAGTGCCAGGGTCCTTTTTTCTAAGTTTTTTTTAAAAATACGCTAGTTCAAACTTTAAGGGCTTATATCTCCTGATCTAGAAGGAATTAGAAGCTCGTATATAGCTCGTTGGATAGCTTAGAGTCTCTTCTTTCTTTTGGGCGCCTTCGGCGCCGCCCGATTTAGGAAGGGCGTGGTGGGCGGCGGCCAAGGGGGGGGGGTAGGTTAGGGAATTAAAGCAGTCAGGCCCGCTGCGCGGACCTGACTGAACTGATGAAAAGGTGCCCAGTGGTAAAATTTCAAATCAATTCACTAGAAGACAGAATAAAGTAAAACAGGGCCAAATTTGGAGGTTCTTGGATCACTCGTTGACCAAAAATAGTCAAAAAACGGTCAGAATCTCAAAAAAGTGAATTTTTGTCAATTTTTTGCATTTTTTTGACTTTTTTGCTTAAAATTTCGCTGGAAAGACTCACTTTTGAATTTTTTTTTGCTTGACCATAAAGGACAATCTAATTCCTACGAGTTCGACCAAAAATAACGATTTCTAACTCAAACTGGGCATTACAGGAGGGCTTCGCCCTCCTATATAGCCCATGTCGTATATATACGACATCGGCACTTAAAGGGTTAAAGATGACGCGTTCTTTAGAAAAAGTAATAAGATTATTTTATTACATCTTAACGACAAACCAAATCAAATAAGAGCTTGTAAAAACTCCAGCTTGTCCCGGAAAACTAAGGAAAAACAATTTTTGCTGACGTCAACAAAAATTTTAAATCCTTATACCTTAAAGGAAGAAATTTTGGCGGGAATTTATTATGGCGGATGGCCAAAAAAGTTTTTTAGAGGGAATTTAATTTGGCGGATGGACGAAAAAATTAAATTTGGCGGTAATTTAATTTGGCGTTTGCTGAAAAATTTATCCTTAAAATGGCGTAAAAACAGCAAAAAAAATGTAAAAACACGTTAAAAGAGATCATATTTCAAAAAGTTTAATTTGGCAGGAATTTAATTTGGCGGATGGCGGAAAAAAGAAATTTTGGTGGGAACTTAATTTGGCGGATTAATTCTTTCCGCCAAAATTTCTTCCTTTAAGGTAACTCCTAGATATTTACCGAATTAAGCTCAACTTTTATTTTAGGAAGATAGCAGGGTTGATATTTTTTTTATTAGATTTAAGCACATTTTTTATCCCTTTTAAAAGATGCAGGGGAAAAGCCGTATCTATCGGGTACCAACTAGGTGTTTAGTAAACTCAAGTGCTGAAATTTTTAGAATAAATAAAATGAAAGTGTACCGTTCACTGCCTTCCGAGCCAACTGGTGCATGGTCAATGATGACACCTGTACGAGTGCCCTTGTCGACAATCTTGGCCTTTACTTTCGGCACCCAGTTGGTGAGCGGCTTATGTTTTCTATTTGGCAGTTTATGAACGAGACCACCATTCAATACTTCAATATTCAATGCGACACTAAAAAATAAAAATAGTACATATTTATTAATATATTTTACACCATTTCGTTTTCTCAAAGATTCCAAAAATCCTTGTTTCACTTCAACCAATCACAGCACTCAAAAGCTCATTCAATAAAATATACTGGATGAGGAACTTCAAAGCGGGTCGCCAACCTTGGCAAAGTCTCTAAACGGAGCTTACAGTATGTGTAATATCAGCTGATCCTGAAATGTATATGAAGCATCAAGTTTTTATGTTTTTTTTTATTAGATTTATGTTATAAAAGGATAATTTTGATTGCTTTTATCTAACTTGGTAAAAAACAAAAAGAAATGTGTTTAGGATGTTAAAAAATATAATACTAAAGGCAATAAGGATGTTGTAGTATGGTCGTGCCAGCTTAAAAAGCACTCTTTGTAGGAAAAAAATATGATCCAGCTGAAATTTTGCACAGACCTTCCTTATAGTATCCTTAAACCACAGAAAAAATTCCCCTAAATTCCCATTGGTGAAGCACCCTTTTTAGGCCACTTCGTTGGTGCTATGTTTTGAACAGAGTTCTTGAATGTTGACAGAAACTTTATTTGAAAGACATTGTATCGAGGGAAACTCGTTGCTACTTTGATGAGGTCACAATCCCTCTTTTATTATGTGAGGAAAATGACCATGAACACTATCTCGAATGGACAGTTGAACCTCCATCGAGCAGTATTATTTTCGGACTTTAGATCGCTCCTCACGTTGTTACGTAACGATCTGGGGGGAGATGTAGGACTATGGCTTCACCATATTGTTTAACCTGTATATAGCTTTTTCTTTATTCTTATCGTTTAGATATTCCACATTCTTTTACTAAATAAGAAACAAAAGTATAAGAAGGACACAATTGTTTAGGAAGGTCTGTGCAAAATTTCAGCCGGATCATATCTTTTTCCTACAAATAATGTCAGGCGACCACACTATTGTGGGTTGTGGGACAAACCGAAGAGAGAGGCACTGCCAGTTCAGCAGTTAATATTTACTTTTCGAGAAAAATTTAAAATCTTTTAAAATTTTTGTCACATATATGGGGTTGAATTGCAGAAAAATCAATGTCCCGTCCCTCCTTAATTTGAAAATTGTCATCGCCACATGCTCGTCTAAAAGAAGTGTTGCTCAAAACTATTCACAAACAAATAACTAATGAAGAAAAAGATTTTTAAAAGCTTTTTTATCGACCGCCGGAGGCGGTTTCTTTCATAGTGGTACGCTAATCTCGTTTTGCCTTGGCTCATTACTTTGTCTGCCATTTACTTTCGGTTTTTTTAACTAGATTACCCAGGTGTTTCTCTTTTTTTTTCCTGAATGTCTTTTATTCGGAATTGAATAATCGAGACATGAAAAATGACTATATTGTAATATGTTTTCAATGAATAATCTAAAATGTACTGGAGATGACATGTAGGCGTTAATAATGTGCGCGCGCTCTTTCGCGAGCGTGATGCGTGATGGAAGGCGGTCGTTTCAGTGTGGTTTAGATCCACACTGTGACCTAGTCATAATGTATCATTATTGCTTTTTGTATGATCTAAAATATGGTCGAATTCTGTCGAATTGTGTTAATGGAGTAAAAAACTAAAGTGTTGAGGATCGAAAGAAAGTATTACAATACATAGAAGAAAATTTATATTAAAAAATAAAAAAACCTGTTCCCCCATAGGATAAAAAATTCACCCCTTTTTGAGAATGATTTGATTCAATTTGACAAATTTGAACAGTCTCCAGGGTCAAAAACCATGGTTTATCACAACATTTTTGCAAATATACCAGTTACGTCACATTATTTTGATGATTGGTTTAACTGCAATCTCTATGTAAAGCTTGACATTTTCGAAGCAGCGATTTAGAAAAGATACCATATGTTCTGCCCAACTAACTCGTAAAGTTCGATGACTGTTCGATTATACGATTATAGTTCGATCGCAGTTCGATGAATACGATTGAGGTTCGATCAGTTTGATTAAGATCAATGAAGTTCGATTGGTTCGATTAAATTGATTTATACCTTGCCGCCCAATTTTTTATTTATATTCCGAGGGCGTATTGGCGGCCGCCCACAGGCCATTCTCGCGGGCCATCCTATATCTATCCCAACCTTGTAATTTTCTGAAAGGTAAAGAAATCAATCCGACACAACCATTGAACTACATCGAACTTAAATCGAACTCATCAAACATCAATCGAACTTCATCGAACAAAGAAAACTCATCGAACTAAATCGAACTTATCAAGAAATTTTCGTAAAGTTCGATAGCTGTTCGATCGGGTTCGGTAATCGAACAGCTATCGTTCGATAGGATTTGATAAAGTTCGATGGTTCGATAACGAAAATCGGTTCGATAGGGTTCAGTTGACACCGCCTGGGATAGAGGGATCTCTCGAAAACGAAAGTGCCCAATAACTGGTGAACAGTTTTATGTGTCAAAAAACTTTTTTTCCTACTTTTACATTGCTATAAGGAGACTTTATATACCAAATTTTATCTCCTTATGAGCACTACTTAAGGAGATACAAGGGAAATTAGCCAAAATAATCCCGATTTTACAAAAGTTCCAACAAAAGATCACTGTGGATATATATATCAAATTTGCCATTCGATTACGTTCGATTATGTTCGAATGCATTTAATTGTATTCAATAGACCTTTTTTCAAAGAGGCCACCCTGTTGAATAATTATGTAGTCCAGCAGAAAAACAATGATAAAACCATGCATAATTATTACAATATGCTTGATACAGTACACTATCATTGTTTTTATGGCTGGACTACATAATTATTCAACAGGACGTCCTCTTTGAAAAAAGGTCTATTAGGGTATGTTCGATTATGTATGATTAATTCAATTTCATTCACTCGCATTAACCGCTCCTTGTCTTGTGTTGTACTTGGCGCTAGCTATCTGATATTTTCGGCCATGCTAAAGATCTAAAGCTCTAGAGGAGTTGGCTAATTCAATTGCACTCAATCAAACATCGTAATCAAATATAATTGAATATAATCGAATCTAAAATCAAACGCAATTCGCGAACACAATAATCAAATAAATTACCCAGGGCCAGGATCTTGCAGTTCGACTGAAATTCGATTGTGTTCGATAATTGAATCGCAATTATTTGATTGCATCCCAGTTGCATGGAAATAATAATTACCCATCAACAAACATATAATCAATTTAAAACCATGTAGCTATTACAAGATATTTTTTTGAAATAGGTGTTCCTTTTTTCCAGGAGAGTAAATTTTATGGACAAATCTAGACAGACCATGGTTTCATCCATGATTTCAGTCATGGGTCCCCCCTTAAAACAGAAATTTACCCCTTATCCATTTTCCACCCCTTATCTTCCAAAATTTATTAAAGCTGCCCCTTAAAAAGTACTCCCCCCTTAATTTTCACTCCAATATTTTAATGTCCCCCCCTTAAATTATTAGTTTTTTTAAAAAGTTTGCTGCGCGGACCTGACTGAACTGATGAAAAGGTGCCCAGTGGTAAAATTTCAAATCAATTCACTAGAAGACAGAATAAAGTAAAACAGGGCCAAATTTGGAGGTTCTTGGATCACTCGTTGACCAAAAATAGTCAAAAAACGGTCAGAATCTCAAAAAAGTGAATTTTTGTCAATTTTTTGCATTTTTTTGACTTTTTTGCTTAAAATTTCGCTGGAAAGACTCACTTTTGAATTTTTTTTTGCTTGACCATAAAGGACAATCTAATTCCTACGAGTTCGACCAAAAATAACGATTTCTAACTCAAACTGGGCATTACAGGAGGGCTTCGCCCTCCTATATAGCCCATGTCGTATATATACGACATCGGCACTTAAAGGGTTAAAGATGACGCGTTCTTTAGAAAAAGTAATAAGATTATTTTATTACATCTTAACGACAAACCAAATCAAATAAGAGCTTGTAAAAACTCCAGCTTGTCCCGGAAAACTAAGGAAAAACAATTTTTGCTGACGTCAACAAAAATTTTAAATCCTTATACCTTAAAGGAAGAAATTTTGGCGGGAATTTATTATGGCGGATGGCCAAAAAAGTTTTTTAGAGGGAATTTAATTTGGCGGATGGACGAAAAAATTAAATTTGGCGGTAATTTAATTTGGCGTTTGCTGAAAAATTTATCCTTAAAATGGCGTAAAAACAGCAAAAAAAATGTAAAAACACGTTAAAAGAGATCATATTTTCAAAAAGTTTAATTTGGCAGGAATTTAATTTGGCGGATGGCGGAAAAAAGAAATTTTGGTGGGAACTTAATTTGGCGGATTAATTCTTTCCGCCAAAATTTCTTCCTTTAAGGTAACTCCTAGATATTTACCGAATTAAGCTCAACTTTTATTTTAGGAAGATAGCAGGGTTGATATTTTTTTTATTAGATTTAAGCACATTTTTTATCCCTTTTAAAAGATGCAGGGGAAAAGCCGTATCTATCGGGTACCAACTAGGTGTTTAGTAAACTCAAGTGCTGAAATTTTTAGAATAAATAAAATGAAAGTGTACCGTTCACTGCCTTCCGAGCCAACTGGTGCATGGTCAATGATGACACCTGTACGAGTGCCCTTGTCGACAATCTTGGCCTTTACTTTCGGCACCCAGTTGGTGAGCGGCTTATGTTTTCTATTTGGCAGTTTATGAACGAGACCACCATTCAATACTTCAATATTCAATGCGACACTAAAAAATAAAAATAGTACATATTTATTAATATATTTTACACCATTTCGTTTTCTCAAAGATTCCAAAAATCCTTGTTTCACTTCAACCAATCACAGCACTCAAAAGCTCATTCAATAAAATATACTGGATGAGGAACTTCAAAGCGGGTCGCCAACCTTGGCAAAGTCTCTAAACGGAGCTTACAGTATGTGTAATATCAGCTGATCCTGAAATGTATATGAAGCATCAAGTTTTTATGTTTTTTTTTATTAGATTTATGTTATAAAAGGATAATTTTGATTGCTTTTATCTAACTTGGTAAAAAACAAAAAGAAATGTGTTTAGGATGTTAAAAAATATAATACTAAAGGCAATAAGGATGTTGTAGTATGGTCGTGCCAGCTTAAAAAGCACTCTTTGTAGGAAAAAAATATGATCCAGCTGAAATTTTGCACAGACCTTCCTTATAGTATCCTTAAACCACAGAAAAAATCCCCTAAATTCCCATTGGTGAAGCACCCTTTTTAGGCCACTTCGTTGGTGCTATGTTTTGAACAGAGTTCTTGAATGTTGACAGAAACTTTATTTGAAAGACATTGTATCGAGGGAAACTCGTTGCTACTTTGATGAGGTCACAATCCCTCTTTTATTATGTGAGGAAAATGACCATGAACACTATCTCGAATGGACAGTTGAACCTCCATCGAGCAGTATTATTTTCGGACTTTAGATCGCTCCTCACGTTGTTACGTAACGATCTGGGGGGAGATGTAGGACTATGGCTTCACCATATTGTTTAACCTGTATATAGCTTTTTCTTTATTCTTATCGTTTAGATATTCCACATTCTTTTACTAAATAAGAAACAAAAGTATAAGAAGGACACAATTGTTTAGGAAGGTCTGTGCAAAATTTCAGCCGGATCATATCTTTTTCCTACAAATAATGTCAGGCGACCACACTATTGTGGGTTGTGGGACAAACCGAAGAGAGAGGCACTGCCAGTTCAGCAGTTAAATATTTACTTTTCGAGAAAAAATTTAAAATCTTTTAAAATTTTTGTCACATATATGGGGTTGAATTGCAGAAAAATCAATGTCCCGTCCCTCCTTAATTTTGAAAATTGTCATCGCCACATGCTCGTCTAAAAGAAGTGTTGCTCAAAACTATTCACAAACAAATAACTAATGAAGAAAAAGATTTTTAAAAGCTTTTTTATCGACCGCCGGAGGCGGTTTCTTTCATAGTGGTACGCTAATCTCGTTTTGCCTTGGCTCATTACTTTGTCTGCCATTTACTTTCGGTTTTTTTAACTAGATTACCCAGGTGTTTCTCTTTTTTTTTCCTGAATGTCTTTTATTCGGAATTGAATAATCGAGACATGAAAAATGACTATATTGTAATATGTTTTCAATGAATAATCTAAAATGTACTGGAGATGACATGTAGGCGTTAATAATGTGCGCGCGCTCTTTCGCGAGCGTGATGCGTGATGGAAGGCGGTCGTTTCAGTGTGGTTTAGATCCACACTGTGACCTAGTCATAATGTATCATTATTGCTTTTTGTATGATCTAAAATATGGTCGAATTCTGTCGAATTGTGTTAATGGAGTAAAAAACTAAAGTGTTGAGGATCGAAAGAAAGTATTACAATACATAGAAGAAAATTTATATTAAAAAATAAAAAAACCTGTTCCCCCATAGGATAAAAAATTCACCCCTTTTTGAGAATGATTTGATTCAATTTGACAAATTTGAACAGTCTCCAGGGTCAAAACCATGGTTTATCACAACATTTTTGCAAATATACCAGTTACGTCACATTATTTTGATGATTGGTTTAACTGCAATCTCTATGTAAAGCTTGACATTTTCGAAGCAGCGATTTAGAAAAGATACCATATGTTCTGCCCAACTAACTCGTAAAGTTCGATGACTGTTCGATTATACGATTATAGTTCGATCGCAGTTCGATGAATACGATTGAGGTTCGATCAGTTTGATTAAGATCAATGAAGTTCGATTGGTTCGATTAAATTGATTTATACCTTGCCGCCCAATTTTTTATTTATATTCCGAGGGCGTATTGGCGGCCGCCCACAGGCCATTCTCGCGGGCCATCCTATATCTATCCCAACCTTGTAATTTTCTGAAAGGTAAAGAAATCAATCCGACACAACCATTGAACTACATCGAACTTAAATCGAACTCATCAAACATCAATCGAACTTCATCGAACAAAGAAAACTCATCGAACTAAATCGAACTTATCAAGAAATTTTCGTAAAGTTCGATAGCTGTTCGATCGGGTTCGGTAATCGAACAGCTATCGTTCGATAGGATTTGATAAAGTTCGATGGTTCGATAACGAAAATCGGTTCGATAGGGTTCAGTTGACACCGCCTGGGATAGAGGGATCTCTCGAAAACGAAAGTGCCCAATAACTGGTGAACAGTTTTATGTGTCAAAAAACTTTTTTTCCTACTTTTACATTGCTATAAGGAGACTTTATATACCAAATTTTATCTCCTTATGAGCACTACTTAAGGAGATACAAGGGAAATTAGCCAAAATAATCCCGATTTTACAAAAGTTCCAACAAAAGATCACTGTGGATATATATATCAAATTTGCCATTCGATTACGTTCGATTATGTTCGAATGCATTTAATTGTATTCAATAGACCTTTTTTCAAAGAGGCCACCCTGTTGAATAATTATGTAGTCCAGCAGAAAAACAATGATAAAACCATGCATAATTATTACAATATGCTTGATACAGTACACTATCATTGTTTTTATGGCTGGACTACATAATTATTCAACAGGACGTCCTCTTTGAAAAAAGGTCTATTAGGGTATGTTCGATTATGTATGATTAATTCAATTTCATTCACTCGCATTAACCGCTCCTTGTCTTGTGTTGTACTTGGCGCTAGCTATCTGATATTTTCGGCCATGCTAAAGATCTAAAGCTCTAGAGGAGTTGGCTAATTCAATTGCACTCAATCAAACATCGTAATCAAATATAATTGAATATAATCGAATCTAAAATCAAACGCAATTCGCGAACACAATAATCAAATAAATTACCCAGGGCCAGGATCTTGCAGTTCGACTGAAATTCGATTGTGTTCGATAATTGAATCGCAATTATTTGATTGCATCCCAGTTGCATGGAAATAATAATTACCCATCAACAAACATATAATCAATTTAAAACCATGTAGCTATTACAAGATATTTTTTTGAAATAGGTGTTCCTTTTTTCCAGGAGAGTAAATTTTATGGACAAATCTAGACAGACCATGGTTTCATCCATGATTTCAGTCATGGGTCCCCCCTTAAAACAGAAATTTACCCCTTATCCATTTTCCACCCCTTATCTTCCAAAATTTATTAAAGCTGCCCCTTAAAAAGTACTCCCCCCTTAATTTTCACTCCAATATTTTAATGTCCCCCCCTTAAATTATTAGTTTTTTTAAAAAAGTTTGCTGCGCGGACCTGACTGAACTGATGAAAAGGTGCCCAGTGGTAAAATTTCAAATCAATTCACTAGAAGACAGAATAAAGTAAAACAGGGCCAAATTTGGAGGTTCTTGGATCACTCGTTGACCAAAAATAGTCAAAAAACGGTCAGAATCTCAAAAAAGTGAATTTTTGTCAATTTTTTGCATTTTTTTGACTTTTTTGCTTAAAATTTCGCTGGAAAGACTCACTTTTGAATTTTTTTTTGCTTGACCATAAAGGACAATCTAATTCCTACGAGTTCGACCAAAAATAACGATTTCTAACTCAAACTGGGCATTACAGGAGGGCTTCGCCCTCCTATATAGCCCATGTCGTATATATACGACATCGGCACTTAAAGGGTTAAAGATGACGCGTTCTTTAGAAAAAGTAATAAGATTATTTTATTACATCTTAACGACAAACCAAATCAAATAAGAGCTTGTAAAAACTCCAGCTTGTCCCGGAAAACTAAGGAAAAACAATTTTTGCTGACGTCAACAAAAATTTTAAATCCTTATACCTTAAAGGAAGAAATTTTGGCGGGAATTTATTATGGCGGATGGCCAAAAAAGTTTTTTAGAGGGAATTTAATTTGGCGGATGGACGAAAAAATTAAATTTGGCGGTAATTTAATTTGGCGTTTGCTGAAAAATTTATCCTTAAAATGGCGTAAAAACAGCAAAAAAAATGTAAAAACACGTTAAAAGAGATCATATTTTCAAAAAGTTTAATTTGGCAGGAATTTAATTTGGCGGATGGCGGAAAAAAGAAATTTTGGTGGGAACTTAATTTGGCGGATTAATTCTTTCCGCCAAAATTTCTTCCTTTAAGGTAACTCCTAGATATTTACCGAATTAAGCTCAACTTTTATTTTAGGAAGATAGCAGGGTTGATATTTTTTTTATTAGATTTAAGCACATTTTTTATCCCTTTTAAAAGATGCAGGGGAAAAGCCGTATCTATCGGGTACCAACTAGGTGTTTAGTAAACTCAAGTGCTGAAATTTTTAGAATAAATAAAATGAAAGTGTACCGTTCACTGCCTTCCGAGCCAACTGGTGCATGGTCAATGATGACACCTGTACGAGTGCCCTTGTCGACAATCTTGGCCTTTACTTTCGGCACCCAGTTGGTGAGCGGCTTATGTTTTCTATTTGGCAGTTTATGAACGAGACCACCATTCAATACTTCAATATTCAATGCGACACTAAAAAATAAAAATAGTACATATTTATTAATATATTTTACACCATTTCGTTTTCTCAAAGATTCCAAAAATCCTTGTTTCACTTCAACCAATCACAGCACTCAAAAGCTCATTCAATAAAATATACTGGATGAGGAACTTCAAAGCGGGTCGCCAACCTTGGCAAAGTCTCTAAACGGAGCTTACAGTATGTGTAATATCAGCTGATCCTGAAATGTATATGAAGCATCAAGTTTTTATGTTTTTTTTTATTAGATTTATGTTATAAAAGGATAATTTTGATTGCTTTTATCTAACTTGGTAAAAACAAAAAGAAATGTGTTTAGGATGTTAAAAAATATAATACTAAAGGCAATAAGGATGTTGTAGTATGGTCGTGCCAGCTTAAAAAGCACTCTTTGTAGGAAAAAAATATGATCCAGCTGAAATTTTGCACAGACCTTCCTTATAGTATCCTTAAACCACAGAAAAAATTCCCCTAAATTCCCATTGGTGAAGCACCCTTTTTAGGCCACTTCGTTGGTGCTATGTTTTGAACAGAGTTCTTGAATGTTGACAGAAACTTTATTTGAAAGACATTGTATCGAGGGAAACTCGTTGCTACTTTGATGAGGTCACAATCCCTCTTTTATTATGTGAGGAAAATGACCATGAACACTATCTCGAATGGACAGTTGAACCTCCATCGAGCAGTATTATTTTCGGACTTTAGATCGCTCCTCACGTTGTTACGTAACGATCTGGGGGGAGATGTAGGACTATGGCTTCACCATATTGTTTAACCTGTATATAGCTTTTTCTTTATTCTTATCGTTTAGATATTCCACATTCTTTTACTAAATAAGAAACAAAAGTATAAGAAGGACACAATTGTTTAGGAAGGTCTGTGCAAAATTTCAGCCGGATCATATCTTTTTCCTACAAATAATGTCAGGCGACCACACTATTGTGGGTTGTGGGACAAACCGAAGAGAGAGGCACTGCCAGTTCAGCAGTTAAATATTTACTTTTCGAGAAAAAATTTAAAATCTTTTAAAATTTTTGTCACATATATGGGGTTGAATTGCAGAAAAATCAATGTCCCGTCCCTCCTTAATTTTGAAAATTGTCATCGCCACATGCTCGTCTAAAAGAAGTGTTGCTCAAAACTATTCACAAACAAATAACTAATGAAGAAAAAGATTTTTAAAAGCTTTTTTATCGACCGCCGGAGGCGGTTTCTTTCATAGTGGTACGCTAATCTCGTTTTGCCTTGGCTCATTACTTTGTCTGCCATTTACTTTCGGTTTTTTTAACTAGATTACCCAGGTGTTTCTCTTTTTTTTTCCTGAATGTCTTTTATTCGGAATTGAATAATCGAGACATGAAAAATGACTATATTGTAATATGTTTTCAATGAATAATCTAAAATGTACTGGAGATGACATGTAGGCGTTAATAATGTGCGCGCGCTCTTTCGCGAGCGTGATGCGTGATGGAAGGCGGTCGTTTCAGTGTGGTTTAGATCCACACTGTGACCTAGTCATAATGTATCATTATTGCTTTTTGTATGATCTAAAATATGGTCGAATTCTGTCGAATTGTGTTAATGGCGCGGAGTAAAAAACTAAAGTGTTGAGGATCGAAAGAAAGTATTACAATACATAGAAGAAAATTTATATTAAAAAATAAAAAAACCTGTTCCCCCATAGGATAAAAAATTCACCCCTTTTTGAGAATGATTTGATTCAATTTGACAAATTTGAACAGTCTCCAGGGTCAAAACCATGGTTTATCACAACATTTTTGCAAATATACCAGTTACGTCACATTATTTTGATGATTGGTTTAACTGCAATCTCTATGTAAAGCTTGACATTTTCGAAGCAGCGATTTAGAAAAGATACCATATGTTCTGCCCAACTAACTCGTAAAGTTCGATGACTGTTCGATTATACGATTATAGTTCGATCGCAGTTCGATGAATACGATTGAGGTTCGATCAGTTTGATTAAGATCAATGAAGTTCGATTGGTTCGATTAAATTGATTTATACCTTGCCGCCCAATTTTTTATTTATATTCCGAGGGCGTATTGGCGGCCGCCCACAGGCCATTCTCGCGGGCCATCCTATATCTATCCCATCGTTTGATTAAAGGGGACGTCTGCTTTGGTAGATCATTTCAGTCATAATTCTATGCCAGATAGCTAAATTAGTAAAAAAAAGTTTGCAGAAAAAACGAACTCAAAATCTTTAGTTTTGACTGACATATTCAGATTTTAGTGTTTTACAATTTCCTCTCTTTTACCTGATTTTTGACGTAACCTTTGTTCGTAATTTATAAGAACAGAAATCTTGTCTGTAGTCTAAAGTACTGTATTTTAACAACTTTTGATAAGAACATTTTAATTCAAACTTCTAATTTCGATGATTTTTCCAGTCCACAACTATATAAATATTTCAGTTTTCTATGAAGATGTTGGAGTAAGCTTTCATTGACAAAATGTTGGGAAAAAGATGTTGTAACGACTTTAAATGCTCTTGCACATCTCTGACTTACTTAAAATTTTCTTATAAAAATGCCAGCTGCACAGAAAGAGGAGTTAATCTTGTTTACTTGAAAGAACATAGAAAACATATAACATAAGCTACGTCATAAATTTTGAAAAAGAGGGATTTTTTAAATGGCCATAGAAAGTGATTGAAAAAAAATCTCTTGAAGTGAGATAGCTCATTTTAATCTCCCTGGAATAATTTTTCCAAAGATTCTAAAAAAACAATACCTAAAATCAGACCAGACGTCCCCTTTAAACAACCTTGTAATTTTCTGAAAGGTAAAGAAATCAATCCGACACAACCATTGAACCACATCGAACTTAAATCGAACTCATCAAACATCAATCGAACTTCATCGAACAAAGAAAACTCATCGAACTAAATCGAACTTATCAAGAAATTTTCGTAAAGTTCGATAGCTGTTCGATCGGGTTCGGTAATCGAACAGCTATCGTTCGATAGGATTTGATAAAGTTCGATGGTTCGATAACGAAAATCGGTTCGATAGGGTTCAGTTGACACCGCCTGGGATAGAGGGATCTCTCGAAAACGAAAGTGCCCAATAACTGGTGAACAGTTTTATGTGTCAAAAAACTTTTTTTCCTACTTTTACATTGCTATAAGGAGACTTTATATACCAAATTTTATCTCCTTAT
Source organism: Clytia hemisphaerica (assembly GCF_902728285.1). NCBI lineage: Eukaryota > Metazoa > Cnidaria > Hydrozoa > Leptothecata > Clytiidae > Clytia > Clytia hemisphaerica. Next base: position 153,656 of record NW_027104532.1, read on the forward strand.
GAGCACTACTTAAGGAGATACAAGGGAAATTAGCCAAAATAATCCCGATTTTACAAAAGTTCCAACAAAAGATCACTGTGGATATATATATCAAATTTGCCATTCGATTACGTTCGATTATGTTCGAATGCATTTAATTGTATTCAATAGACCTTTTTTCAAAGAGGCCACCCTGTTGAATAATTATGTAGTCCAGCAGAAAAACAATGATAAAACCATGCATAATTATTACAATATGCTTGATACAGTACACTATCATTGTTTTTATGGCTGGACTACATAATTATTCAACAGGACGTCCTCTTTGAAAAAAGGTCTATTAGGGTATGTTCGATTATGTATGATTAATTCAATTTCATTCACTCGCATTAACCGCTCCTTGTCTTGTGTTGTACTTGGCGCTAGCTATCTGATATTTTCGGCCATGCTAAAGATCTAAAGCTCTAGAGGAGTTGGCTAATTCAATTGCACTCAATCAAACATCGTAATCAAATATAATTGAATATAATCGAATCTAAAATCAAACGCAATTCGCGAACACAATAATCAAATAAATTACCCAGGGCCAGGATCTTGCAGTTCGACTGAAATTCGATTGTGTTCGATAATTGAATCGCAATTATTTGATTGCATCCCAGTTGCATGGAAATAATAATTACCCATCAACAAACATATAATCAATTTAAAACCATGTAGCTATTACAAGATATTTTTTTGAAATAGGTGTTCCTTTTTTCCAGGAGAGTAAATTTTATGGACAAATCTAGACAGACCATGGTTTCATCCATGATTTCAGTCATGGGTCCCCCCTTAAAACAGAAATTTACCCCTTATCCATTTTCCACCCCTTATCTTCCAAAATTTATTAAAGCTGCCCCTTAAAAAGTACTCCCCCCTTAATTTTCACTCCAATATTTTAATGTCCCCCCCTTAAATTATTAGTTTTTTTAAAAAAGTTTGTTATCATACTAAAAAAAAACAGATTACATAAAAGAATAAAAAAGAAGTCACTTGTCATCTAATTTAAAAAACACTCAAATTGCAAACCGTGTGAAGTAGACAAGACGAACAAGACAAACAAGAGTAGCAATGCAAAAAACAACAATTTTTCATCTTTTTTACCAACAGCAAACATAACTTGTAAACCTTGATAAGAATCTTATGAGCAGCTAAAAAAGTTTATTAGATTTTGCAATTTTTCTACACCATATTTGTAAATATTTCTCCATAACATAAATCTGACAAAACGAACATAAAATATAAACAAGGTTTGTTTTTAAAGAGATCATTTTTTCAATTTCAGGAAACATTGGATTTTAGAAAACATTGGATTTTAGAAAACATTCGATTTTAGAAAACATTCGATTTTACAAGATATTCGATTACCTTATTGGAACTAATTTTCGCGGGAACTAATTTTCGCGGTCGAAAAAAAAAATCCGAAAAATTGCATTTCGCGGGTTTTAATTTTCGCGGTTTTTTCCATTCTGGAATTTTGGTGGGTTTTAATTTTCGCGGTTTTGCCCTTTTTTGGACAAATTTCTTTCATTTTCCTAGGGATTTTTCAAATTTTTCGATAAAATTGGAAAAAATTGTATTTCGCGGGAATTAATTTTCGCGGTTTTCAACTCTTAAAATTTTTCGCGGGATCAAATTTTCGCGATTTTGACGAAAAACCGCGAAAAACGCTAAAATTAAAACCCGCGAAAATTAGTTCCAATAAGGTAGATTTTAGAAACATTCGAATTTGAAAAAGAATCAAATTTTAATGCATTTGGCTGCTGAAATACAGATTCTTGAGAAAAGAATTGAGTCTGAAATAAGAATAGGAAATTCTTCTCAACTGTCAAAAATTACTCCCCCCTCAGATAATATTTATTTGTTTCTTTGGTGCCCTTAAGCCCTAGCCCCCCCTTACTTCAGATTTTCCAAAAATTTGACCCCTTAAAGCTTTTTTCAAAAATTTAAGTCCCCCCTTATTTTAAGGGGGGGCTGAAACCATGCAGACTTTCCTCAAAACACCCAGGTGCCAGGTAAAATTCAGGGAGACGACTGTTAAATCCAGGAGCACATTTTAAAAGAAAAACACATACAATTTTCCAGCAGACAATCTGCTCAAAAAATCCAGGAATTAAATTGAAAAAAACACAACCAGATGCCACATCTATAACTTTCTTAGAGAAAACAATAAAAGAAAAGATATTTCTAAAAAGAATTACATTTCCCAGAACAGATGATATAATCCAAGAGAGTCCATGATAAATAACAGATCGTTTTTTCCAAGAGAAAGGAACCTCAAGAACAGATATTTCATACTTCCAAGCCGGTGGCTGATAAATCACGCCGCCATTTTGTTCTTATGGAGACCTACCCATACCACTGACCTTTATATAACCCTGGACCAAACAATATCTGCCATCTTTGATTGGAGTTTTTTTAGAATTGGTACCCAAGGAGAAGCCATTGCAATGCTAAAAATTAACGTCTAGCGCCGCTACATCATCAAAAGAATTTGAGGGAAAGTAGACCTAGCTCTCTCGATGCATTTACACCGCTATCGAGTAGTGCCGACATTAGGGTACCAATTTTCAAAAAACTCCGATCAAAGATTTTGCTTGGCTGGGATTGAGAAGCTTTGTCCAGGGTTATATAAAAGTCAGTGACCCATACACATATCCATTATATCACGTAGCTAATTTTTAAATTCATTATACCGTAGATCGTAATACGATGAATACACGATACGATAAAATAGACGTAAAATAACATTAAATTCTTAGATGATATCCATCCCTAAATCTAAAATATATCTAAAAGTATATAATGATAATATTAATTGAATGGCATGTTTTTAAAAAATAAATTATCAAATTATTATCGAATTGAAAGTCAGCCGTAAATTAAAAAGTGCTAATTACCTCGTCGACGGTTCATTATCATCGGCAGCAGGAGGTGGTACATCGCGATTTTGGTTTGCAGCCATGATTGAAATCACGAAGAATAATTTTTAATTGCTATTTGGTTAAAGATTGAAGTGGATAGTTCGAATTTGAAGATTCGAGTGAATAGATCGAATTTGCGATTGAAAGCACGAGGGTGCTGAAAGCGAGGCTGATCAAACGTTCGAATTTCTGTGTATGCACTCACCAAAATATGTTTCAAAGGCTTAATCTACAATTAACGGAAGCAAATATCTTAGTGCGTGTGACCACCATGATGGTGGGGAACACGATGAGGATAGTTGAGGACAGTGAGGACAGTGAGGATAGAGAGGACAGTGAGGATAGAGAGGACAGTGAGTATAGAGAGGACAAGTGAGTATAGAGAGGACAGTGAGTATAGAGAGGACAAGTGAGGACAGTGAGGATAGTGAGGATAGAGGATAGTGAGGATGGAGAGGATAGTGAGGATAGTGAGGACAGTGAGGACAGTGAGGATAGCGAAGATAGCAAGGACAGCGAGGACAGTGAGGATAGAGAGGATAATGAGGACAGTGAGGATGGTGAGGATAATGAGGACAGTGAGGATAGAGAGGACAGTGAGGATAGTGAGGACAGTGAGGATGGAGAGGATAGAGAGGACAGTGAGGATAGTGAGGATAGCAAGGACAGCGAGGACAGTGAGGGTAGAGAGGATAATGAGGACAGTGAGGATGGAGAGGATAATGAGGACAGTGAGGATAGAGAGGACATTGAGGATAGTGAGGACAGTGAGGATGGAGAGGATAGAGAGGACAGTGAGGATAGTGAGGATAGCAAGGACAGCGAGGACAGTGAGGATAGAGAGGATAATGAGGACAGTGAGGATAGAGAGGATAACGAGGACAGTGAGGATAGAGAGGACAGTGAGGATAGAAAGGACAGTGAGGATAGAGAGGACAGTGAGGATGCAGAGGATAGAGAGGACAGTGAGGACGGAGAGGATAGAGAGGACAGTGAGGATAATGAGGACAGTGAGGATAGAGAGGACAGTGAGGATGGAGAGGACAGTGAGGATGGAGAGGACAGTGAGGATGGAGAGGACAGTGAGGATGGAGAGGATGGAGAGGACAGTGAGGATGGAGAGGATATAGAGGACAGTGAGGATAATGAGGACAGTGAGGACAGTGAGGATATTGAGGACAGTGAGGATAGAGAGGACAGTGAGGATGGAGAGGACAGTGAGGATGGAGAGGATAGAGAGGACAGTGAGGATGGAGAGGACAGTGAGGATAGAGAGGACAGTGAGGATGGAGAGGACAGTGAGGATGGAGAGGATAGAGAGGACAGTGAGGATGGAGAGGACAGTGAGGATGGAGAGGACAGTGAGGATAGCAAGGACAGCGAGGACAGTGAGGATGGAGAGGACAGTGAGGATGGAGAGGACAGTGAGGATGGAGAGGACAGTGAGGATGGAGAGGATAGAGAGGACAGTGAGGATGGAGAGGATAGAGAGGACAGTGAGGATGGAGAGGACAGTGAGGATAGAGAGGACAGTGAGGATGGAGAGGACAGTGAGGATAAAGAGGACAGTGAGGATGGAGAGGACAGTGAGGATGGAGAGGACAGTGAGGATGGAGAGGACAGTGAGGATGGAGAGGATAGAGAGGACAGTGAGGATGGAGAGGATAGAGAGGACAGTGAGGATGGAGAGGACAGTGAGGATAGAGAGGACAGTGAGGATAAAGAGGACAGTGAGGATGGAGAGGACAGTGAGGATGGAGAGGACAGTGAGGATGGAGAGGACAGTGAGGATGGAGAGGATAGTGTGCAGCAACTGATATGAGGTAGTATAAAAGTATTATATATTATGGTATATTATAATAAGCGTATACGTATAGTATAAGAAGAATACAATTAAATGTCTGCAATATGTAATGTTACACCAAGTCCTTACCCTCCACTCCTACAATAATATCCTTCATCACAAATGTCATCTGGATTTTCATTGGCGTATCCGCAACAATATTTACCGCCCTCACATGGCAAACAATCTTCAGGTCTCGTAGCTGTAGTTTGATTGTTGAAAGTTCCGGGAGGACAAGCATAAGGTGTTGTGGTTCCTACAGGGCAATAGAAACCAGACGGACATTCGTCGCCGTAACTTTCTCCGACTGGGTTCGATAAGATTGCGCGTCCCTTACAATAATAGCCCGCTAGACATGATCCATTTGGAGCAGATGCACCATCCTCAGGACAGAATTGACCTCCATCGCATTCAGTACATTCATTCAAATGACCGAGATGCATTGCGGCGCCATAAGTGCCTTTGGGGCATGGCAGTGGTCTCGAATACCCAGACTCGCAATAAAAGCCGGGTAAGCAAGGTCCACCTCCTTCAGTTTCATTCCTCGGTTCCGGTGAAAAAGCTTTCTCTGAGCAGTAATAACCCACGTGACATTTATCTTGCGGCGTAACCATGCCTTGACGATCACAAAAATAGCCTGGTGTACATGGGTAACAATCATCGTGCGATTGCAGACTAGTTCGGTTACCGAAATATCCTTTCTGACATGGGAATGCTTTATAAGTGATGGTTTTGTGCGGACAGAAATATCCTTTCGGGCAGATGGAAGGGTTGACAACACCGTGGCTTGAACTGTTAGTACCACTGGCGTTTACTGCGACGGCTTCCGTCGGATCGCAATAAGAGCCTGGCGGGCAATCAAAACATTCGCCTTTTGCAGCATCAGGTTGGTATGTACCAGCTTCACAAACATAATGATCTTGACTGGCTACCGGACAGTAGTGTCCAGGCTGGCAACGTTTATCAGCGGGTGTTGGAGATACTTGACCAGGCGGGCAGTAATATCCGAGTGAACAGTTTCCGTAGGGTTCAGGAAGTCCGGAGCGATCACAATACATTCCAGCCGTACCTGAAAACCAGTGAAAACTATTATGGCGACTACTATCGAGTACCTAATAAGCGCACCAAACTAATAATGTTTTTCAAAAATTTTCCACCCGGGGCATTCTTATTCCAGGCCCCCCACTTATTAATTTTAAGGGAAATGCTTTCGAAAGTTCGAAAATTAGCCTCATTTTCAAAAATTTTAATATTATCCTCCCCCCCCGCTTATTAGCGAGGTTAAGCACGGGTTTATTTTGACCGTAAAGTGCGATACCGTAGGCCTGTACATAACTTGCCAAAGCAAACCATGCAAATGAAATCTTATGTACAGGCCTACACGGTATCGCACTTTACGGTCAAAATAAACCCGTGCTTAACCTTGCTAATATGTTTTGAGAACTTTTCCACCCAGCCCGCTTATTAGGTACCCGAGAGTAATTATGTGTATTTTCTATCAACTTAGTCTGTACTAAGCACGTTCTTGAAACTCTTTTTTAAGCAAATATCGTCCGTGGTAGGGATTGTACAGGCTATTATCAACTGGATAAATCTTTGATTAACAAACATCAGCAAAAAACCCTTTTGAGACAAAACAAACTTACAATGTTGACAAGCATTAGGATCATCATTTCCTTCCCGGCATGCTTCAGCTGCTTTCGAACCCTCCACACAGTAATGACCCGGTGGACAGATGTCTCCGTATGTTTGATTGAACGGATATTGTTCGATGGTACCTCCGCTACAATAATGGCCTTTTCCGCATGATCCAGACACATTGTGAGCTTCATCTTGGTGGCAGTAGAAACCAGGTGTACATTGTTGAGCTGAGGGTGAACCAGGTGGACAGAAGGTTCCTCTCAAACAACGACCACCTACAAAGAAGGAGACAATTAATGTTTGAAAGTAATGCCTGAAAAAGCTTCTATATGAATATATTCAGTATCGTCATCGAAAAAAGCTACTTCTGCCAAAAAAAAATAACGTTCCAATGATTCTGTTTGAAAGTAAGGCTTGCCAAACTTCTGTAGGAATATCTACTCAATACACTCTTCTTGGGATGACTACGAGCCTCGTTTTCAAAACATTGTTCTATTCCATACCGAATCCTGTAATACTTGACTACCTTATCGGGGAAAAATTCGTCGGGGAAAAGTGACAAAATTTTGGCCAAGTGACGAATATTTTTCCCCGACGAACTTTCCGCGACGAAGTTTTCCCCGATAAGGTATATTCTTCCAAATTAAGCAGGTCAAGCTTCTAATAAAAAAACCTTCCCATTTTACAAACCGTCACTTTGCCAAAACATGACGTCATCACAAAGTAAAAAGTAAAAAATCACTAAAAAACGGTAAAAACAAAGTTAATGTAAAAGAAAGTAAAGGTCTGATCTTACCGATATTATAAAGCGGGCATGTCCATGTTCCGTTATAAATCTCATTTCCGGTCGGTTTATCAGTCCATGATCCTCCGGAACAGTACCAACCACCAGCACACGCATCTGTGGGGTTGATTTGTGCAACTCCTTGGCAGTACTGGCCTGGTGGACAAGGCTTACAATCATCGAGTGATGAACCTTTAGTGAAATTCTTGAACGTTCCCTCAGGGCACGCTATGGTTGATCTAAAAGAAATCAAGTCAGATATTGTATTAAAACGTAATGGTATTGTAATGTTACGTACTGAATTTCATTTTCCTACATTGTTATTTCTAGGAACATTCCTATACAGTTAATATGTGAGCGGAAAAGGGGGAAGTCTAATCGTTCGAATTAGAGAGAGTATTTTACGAGGGATCCCCTTGACGGAACCTGATAATTTGTTCGAATTAGCGAGAGTCAAATCACTTCATTTCTAACTGAATGGTCAATAATTCATAAGGCTTTCTTCTAGAAATGAAAATGTCTCTTCTCTATCAAAAATACTGATGTAATGACTGTAACCAAAAGCCAAACACGTTATAGAAAAATATTTTCACTTACCCGTTGGGGCAATAATATCCCTGTGGACATTCCGTATAATTTGATGCACCGTGTTCACAAAAATGACCGGAAGGGCAGTCCACACACTGTGATTGTTGTTCTAAACCATTATATGTTCCCACTGGACATTTGTACGGATTGCCTGTGTTTGCCGGACAGTAATGGCCAATCGGACACGGTCCATGATCATCTGTTTTTACGGACGGATTAGCTACGGAACTTCCTTTGCGACAATAAAATCCCTGTTCACACTCACCGGTCGGAGATCGAAGGCCGGCCGTTTCACAATATTTACCCGCACTGCACGGCGTGCAATCAGTCAAATTTTGTCCGTGTGTTTCGTTGTTGAAAATGCCAGCAGGACATAACACAGGCGCTTTAGGGTCACCGGCTTCACAATATCGGCCTGCAGGACATGGCCCCGCGAAGCCTCTATGGCCACCTGAGGGCGTTGCAGTATCTGAGCCATTGTGGCAGAAGAATCCAGCTTGGCATGGACCTGAGGGTACGGTCGCATTGATTTGGTTACAGAATTGACCAGCAGGACATGGTAGACACTCAATGGAGGATTGGAGTCGTTCTAATGGACTATAGGAACCAGTTGGGCAAGGTTGTTGATCATAACCAGTGTTGCCAGGACAATAAAATCCTTAAAGAAGAGCATCATAGGGAAATAAATATTTGCGAAAACTAACAATAACAATTTTTAAATTGTGTTTACTTCAAATCAAGATACTGCTATAGAAACTGTTGATACTTAGCTATCAATCTGAGGGAGTTCAAGTTCGAGGGAGTTGCTTTTACTACAGTTGACGCTCTCTTATTCGACGTTCTACCATTAGTTACACTCCATCATTCGATGAAAGTTACCGTCAACAAAAAACTCTCATTAACGACGCTCTGCTATTTGATACGCTTCCTGTATTCGACGAAAATCCAATTCCCCTTCAAAACTGAATTAAAGAGCGTCAACTGTAATTGGACGACCAAGACTTTTATTTGATAACTTAATGCGACAACATTATAGTTTTCCCCAAGCCCCTTGATATATTACCTGCAGAGCACGGTTCAGGGTTGATGCGATTGGTACAGAAGAATCTGGGTGGACAATCCAAACATCTTTCCGCTTGTGTTTCGTTCATGTAAGTACCGGCCGTACATTGTTTCGGGACGCCTGTTCCCACCGGACAGTATGAACCTAACGGACAAACATCACCTGCAAGAATGAAAGCAGAAGAATTTAACAAAGTCTTAATGTGTCAAAATCATCGCCAATTATGAATCACAATCGATGAATAAACCTTAGTTACTTGACTATCTACGTAAGCAAGATGATAGCCATCGTATGACACTTTATATTCAGAAATATGAAAATTACAAGCTTCAGACAATCTGGAAAACGAAATAAAAAGAACGACACATTTCTCTATTTTCTCTAAAGTTGTAGGAGTTTGAAACAGAGCTTCAAACAAGAGATGAATTGCTTCAAAATATCCAGGCATCGTGTGTCAATTCATTGATCACATACCTGTTGCACCATCAGTAGGTGTTGGAGAAGTTGCATTGTGGGAACAATAATATCCAGCACTGCAATTTCCACTGGTCTTATTCAGTCCTACACCACCACAATATTGTCCGGAATTACAACTCAGACATTCGGACATTGCTCCAAGACCGGTCGAAGGATTGAAAGTACCGGACGGGCATGGTTCTTCGGAAGTGGTTCCTCTTAAACAATAATGTCCTGGAATAGAAATCGACAACTTTTAGTACAACATTAACCACAGTAGCAACAAATCTTCAAGAAGGTCAATGAAAACAAACAAACACCTTGGTAGGGGAGTTTTTTTTCTACTTGAAAGTAGGGACAGTCACTACTGAAAACGGACTCATGTTTACCAAATATATTACTAAGTAACAAACATTTAGTCCTTATTCCTAAAAAGAAAATTAATATGATTCTAGTAGATGGAAAGATGAATAGAAGAGCAAAAGCCTTACCTGTAGGACAGACGATTCCAGTTGTTCCATCATTCGGAGCGCTTATTTCCGCATTGCGTTTACAGAAAAATCCAGCATCACAATCATCCGTCCATGAGGGAAGTCCGGTACTTCCGCAATATTTACCCGCCGGACAGTCTGTGCATTCTGATTGGTAAGCTAACCCAGTGCGGTTACCGTAAGTTCCTAAAAAAATAGCGATCACACATTGGTAAGTGGTAAGAAATGGTAAGGTAAAGAAATCACCTATGCTTGCAATATATCTCTAATCTTAATTTTTTGAGAGCTTTCCAAAAATATATAACAGGTCTCCGTTTTCTCAAGCTAAAATTTTCATTGATTTTTGACCCTATGATTTTTGCCTAAGACCGTCATATTTGTCCGAATATCACGCCAAAGTGCCCGAAAAAAATGGCACCCAAGTTATTTTGATTCCCCTACCCCTTAGCTTTCCAAAATTGTATAACAAGTGCTTTGACTAAAAAAATCGAGTGACCTAAAAAAATTTCCCCTACTAACACATTAGCCTACATTTTTTATAATTTTCTGAATTTTCAAATGGAAAAGTCTCTTTTGTTTATCACTTCGTTAAGGCGAATATCCATGAAGAAGGAGAATTTCGATTATTGATCGGTACAAAAACCAACAGCAGTGCACCCATCTTTAATCATGAGTTTTTTAAATCAAAATAATTTTGAATTGATCGACCAAGCAATATTGGAAATTTATTGTTGCCGAGATCACGAGATTTACGTTTAATTTGATTTACATATTTGGTAAGATTTCATTTAAAACCTGAAATGGAAAGTTCTCGATTCTATGTATCTGACACGTTAGAACAAAAGAATCTTCTGTGAACTAAGTCGTAGATAATGTAAGATAAAATAGCGATCACATAATAGTCAGTGGTCCTTTAGGGAACTTCTGAGATTCCGCGTTAGTGTAAAATACAGACAAACCTTTAGGGCAAGCGTTTTCTTTTCCAGTTTTGGATTGTGGACGACAGAAGAATCCTTGAGGACATTTTTGTGGGAATTGTACACCATGTTGACAATGTGTGTCGTTCAAAATCAAACCGTCACAGAAATAACCTTCAGGACACTCCTTGCAAACCTGAAAATGTATTAGATGTTTATAATTTTCCTCTGCTTCTTTCATGAAAGTATTATAATATTCTCATGACTGAGTGACTGAAACAAATTCTACAATAAACAAATAATAAATAAATATTGCCTGAACAAGTGTAGTATTTGTAAATTATTCTTTTTCTGCTTTAAAATTATTCTTATTTCCTTACGCTGAAGAATGTATTGCAACAAATGTGATGTCGTTTAAGGGCGTCATCCTCCTTGAAGGGTCTTTGCAGAATGAATGAAAGAATGAATTGCAACTAACAACTGTCAAAAGAACTGAATAGACAACGCAAGGCGTTTATCCCTGATCGGACAACAAAAGAATGAACCATTCTAAATAACTTGCGCACAAAAAAATAAGCTTACCTGGCTATAGAGCTCATCTTGATATGAACCTGCCGGACACGGAATCTTGTCTTTGCTTCCGGGTGGGCAATAATACCCGGGCGTACATCGGTGTTCTTCCGGAGTACTTGTATTTTGACCGGGTGGGTAATAGAAGCCAGCAGAACAGTTCCCTGACGGATATTCAAGACCCCATCCATCACAGAATTTGCCTTCTTCGCATGATAAACAATCTTCAGGTCGGGTGTTTCCGGTTTGCGATGAGTAGCTACCGGGCGCGCATTTCTTCGGAACACCAGTACCTTCATCACAGTAAGCACCAGCAGGACAGATGTTACCGGTAATATTATCTGTAGGAGCGCGGGAGGAGGCTTGTGACGTGCAGTAAAAACCGGCTTGACACAAACCAGATGGAACGGGTAGCCCGATGGTAAGACAGAAGCGCCCTGAAATCGAAAAGATTTTGTTGTTAAAGTAACCCTGTTCAAAGACAGAAAAAAGTAGAAGCGATCTCGTTGTAATAGTAACACTCTAAGACAAAAGTGCCTTGAAAAATCTTTTTGTATTAAAGATCTTCTCAATATTGCGAGAAACATTACAAGAAACAATGAAGCTGTGAAGTCATTAAAATTAAGAACACAAAGATGGTTTTTATGCAGGAAAAGTTGAGTGGTTTTAAGAATCAACCAAGAGATTTGAGTGAAATTTACCTGCCGGACAAGGTAAAGGTTCATTAGATTTCTTTGGACAGTAGAAACCAGGCTGGCATTGACCACCAGTAGATACATTCGAACAATAACATCCGTCAGTGAAATTACCAATGTCGATAGGCCGGTTGGACCAGGCTCCACGACGGCAATACCAACCGGCGTCGCACTCATCGAAGGGGTCAGTGAGGCCAGCTGATGGACAATACATACCAGGATCGCAAGGAGTACAATCTTCGGGACTTGTTCGACGTGTTTTATTGTTGTACGTACCTTTGAGTATAAAGAAAGTTATAATAATAGTAGATAAGATTTTATGGATTTCTTATCTACTCTGCGAAATCGAAAAACTTCTAAAAAACAATACAACTGCGTAAGAGAGAAATCTAACCAGAGCTTCATTATAAATAATGTTTTAAGCACATTTATAGCCACCTTTTATATTGAGTTGTCGAGCTTTTGGAAATATTTACGTGCGGAAAGAATTTAGCTTACCTGCGGGACAAGGGAAGGCATCTGGCTGTGATGTTCCTTTCGGACAATAGAATCCCATCGGACACTCGTTAACACACGTGGTCGTATTTTTCGGACAGTAATAACCTTCACAACATTTATCGCATTCTGATTGGCCGGTTCGATCGTTGAAGGTTCCTGGGGCGCACGTTATCGGGTACGAGGTGCCGTTTGTACAATAATGTCCTACCCAGCACGGGCCACCCGATGATGTAACCGTGGGTGGGTTTCGTACTTCGGAACCATCCAAACAATAAAATCCAGCATCACATGGACCGGTTGGCTCTTGTAATCCCTGCGTACCGCAATACATTCCAGGGTCGCATGGACTACAGTCATTAGATTCTTTAAGATGTGTTTGGTTACTATATCGACCTTTCGGACATGGTAACGGATGCGTAGTGTTTATCGGACAGTAGTTTCCAGGTGTGCATGGACCAGCGATTCCAAGATGGTTGCTTTCTGGTTTATCGGTATCCGATCCTTCTTCGCAGAAATAACCAGGCGCACAAAAGCCTTCAGGATAGGTGGCATTGTAGTGTGGGCAGTACATACCTCCAAGACACGGTTGACATGCTAAACAAAAAAGGAAAAATATGATAATTTATGTGATTAGTTGCCTTTATAATAAGGTTGTGCTGTGATATGTGATACTGTTGAAAACAAAAGTTTCTTAGTGTTCCTTTTTAAAGAACAAAGTGGATCAAATCTTATTAAAAACAGAAAAGAACGCTTTTTACCAAAACATACGTGAGAGGGACTAAAGAGATAGAGCCATACGAAAATATTACTTACATGACGAGTTATGTAGTCCAACTTCAGCATTGAAAGATCCCGGTGGGCAAGACTTCCAATCAAAACCGGTACCAGCCGGACAATAGAATCCAGCAGGGCACGGAATGGGAGTGAGATGGTCTCCAACACAGTACGAGCCAACTGGACACTCAAAACACTCTTTAGCCAGGATGTTTGGCATGTACGTTCCATCCTGTAAAAAAGTTATAAGTTTGAATCATAGATAAAGGATAAAATTCGAACTACAAATTCAATTGAAACGTCTGATAACGCAAAACACGCTGACGTTTGATATTTGAATTTTTGATTTTGTCATTATACAGGTTTAGTATGATTGATGTATCTGAGACAAAATTCCAAAATTAGACAACTGTGGAAGAGCTTTAAAATACATCAGAGAAGCATCAACATTACCTCGCAAGGGATGGGTTTGTAGGTGCCTCTAGGGCAGTAATGCCCCGCTGTGCAATTCCCAGCAGTGCTTGTATCTTGAGGTTTGGGATATTGAGCTCCTGCTTCACAGAAGTATCTTTCATCACATTTTTCAGTTGGGTAAGTGAGACCATTAGCGAGACAATACATTCCAGGTGAGCAAGGCGTGCATTCAGATTCAGCTTTCAATCCAGTGTTGTTGTTGAAGGTTCCTGATGGACAGTTACTTGGTGTGGCCGTACCTGGTGAAAAAGACCGTGATGAAATATCATTCAGCTTTTGCTCATCATGACAATTTTTTTAGATTATTAGATTAGATAAGAGACCTTATCGGGGAAATTTTCGTCGGGGAAAAATATTCCTCACTTGGCCAAAATTTCGTCACTTTTCCCCGACGAAGTTTTCCCCGATAAGGTATTCGAGAAAAATATGTGTATGTTTCTTGCTTTGATAAACCTTGGTAATAACCAAGTCCCGGTTGATAAAGAGTAGATTAGCGGTCGATTAGATTAACTTTTGATTAAATTTTGATTAGCGTCGATTAGCACAGGACCGTCGGTTGTTCAAAAAAGTTAGGCGTAAATCTGCATTAAATCTAATCGGTTTTTGAACAAACGGGCCCAGCGATCAAACTTTATCTAAAATTGAAAGCTCTGATCATTTTATTTGGAAACGAACGAAAAAGATAGATTCATTGGCGAAACAAACCACTCTTTAATCAAACTTCAAAACTGACCTTTAAGACAGTATTTTCCTTCCGGACAGGCGACACCTCGGACACCATCCACTGGATTGGGAACGAATGATCCTCCAATACAATGATGTCCGGCGTCACAATCGTCCGTATATGTCGGTGAAGCACCTGTGTGAAATGAAGAAGTTGAATTATAGATGAACAATATAAACGCCGTGGTATTTGGTGAGCCGTTAAATAAAGAAAAAGATAAGCCAGGATGATCTCCTCTCCTTCATACAGATCAAATCATCAAATCATTAAGAGCTTTGAAGTTTAACTTATAGTTACGCACCAGAACGGGAAAGACTGGTATTTGAATGAAAGGCACAACCTTAAACCTCGAGTATCTTGATGGATCTTACAATCTTACTATCATCTTCGCAACGAAGAAGATTTATTTATAAGCCAAATACTCACCGAGACAATATTTCCCTGCAGGGCACGGCAAACATTGGTCCGGTCTTGTCAACTTCGTTCCATTTCCGTATGTTCCGTTCGGGCAACCATATTCCGTACTGAAGCGGGTACCATTCAGGCAATAGAACCCGTTCGGACAAGGATATCGGGTGTAATCGGAAATCGGGGTCACTTGAGCATCCTTGCGGTCACAGTAATATCCTTCAATGCATATTTTACACTCCCACTGTTTAGTGAGGTCGGTCCATGTTCCTGATTCACAAAGTTCTTGAGCAGGTGAACCGGTCGGACATTTGTGACCTGGTTGACAAACGTAAGCGGGTGGATCTTTCTGTGATTGGCCAGCCGGACAGTAGAAACCTTGGTCACACGGTGCAGTGGGTTCGGTGTTACCTAAGCCCTGACAGTACTTCCCTGGTTCACAGAGCGAGCAATCGTTCAACTCCATGTTACCTTGAAAAAGAAATTGAAGAAAATTGAACAACAGACAGGCAGACTAATGTGGGCTGTTTACGAACACATACAACTGGGTTCATATTCAACCACAAAAACAAAGGTTTTAGAAGAATCTTCAGAAGAACCCTACAAAAAGAAATACAAGAAAAAGTAAAACGTTTCAAACAATAGGTTAAAATTTAAATTACCCGTAGCATTAGAATATCTTCCTGCAGGACAATCTGTCGGTATTTCCGTTTTCTCCTCACAATATTTCCCTTCCGGACACACATTTCCGTGTATCCCGTCCCTCGGATTCGGAACAGCCGAACCACCGGAACAGTAGAAACCAGGTTGACAAGGGGTGGACGAGTTGTGGTTTCTCTTCCCTGCACAATAATATCCGCCATCACAGGGCGTAGGTTCGTAGGAGCCTTCTGGACAGTAGAAACCGGGTTGACATTCACCACCTATAGATGATTGAAAGATAAATTTCTAGATCAATAAATTTAAGAGCAGAGTTGTATAGAATGAAACGAAGGACAGTTTAAAGGCGCCAGTAATGCACCGAAGTTCCTCCCGATGGAGCATTTGTGACAAAATTTAAGGAGTAGTTCAATATTGTAACTAATTCCGTTGTTGTCATAGACCCTAAGAGATGTCCTTTTCTTAAACATTTTGTATTTCAGACCAGTTAAGACGGAAGCAAAATTGCGCAGATTCCTTAAATGGCCGAGATTGAAATTGTTCTTTCGGGATACAAGTAAAATTATATTTCCCAATGGAACTTTTAAGAGATGTCATTTAAACATTAAAACGTGGAACGTGGAATGTTGTTGAACAATCAAACACTAAACTCACCAGTGGTATTGGTTGGACACAAACAATCTCCAGATGTGAAATTATCATATTCCAATGGCATTCGACTCTTCGATCCACGCACGCAATAAAAACCAGGTGCACACGGACCAGACGGTTTCTCCATACCCGTATTCGCACAATACTGACCGGGCAAGCAAGGGAAACAATCGCTATGTTCTTGTCCGTGTGTTTGATTACGGAAGGTACCACTGGGGCAGGGGTTTTCTGTATCGAATCGAAATGACCTGCCGGACACGGGTAAGGTTTGTAATCTGTTGAATTCGCCGGACAGTAATATCCTTCCATACAGGGGAAACATTCGGATTGTCCGGTAACAGGCATGTACGTTCCGGCCGGACACCCTCTAGGATGAGATGTTCCGAGAGGACAATAATGACCAATTGGGCACGGACCACTCGTTCCGTCATCTGTTGGGTTATTTGGTGAGTTTGCACCTCTGTAACAGTAGAAGCCAGGATCACATTTACCTGAAAAAAATACAATAAAAGTTGATGAGAATTGAAATGAAATTTCTACTATACCCATGCCACAGGGGAGTCTTCATAACTCAACCACGCAAGGGAAAAGAAAATTTGTCCAAGTCATGGTCTGTTGACATTTTTAGGTATTTTAGCATTTTACAGAATTTAAAGTTCGGGTGAGAATGACATTTTCAGGCTTGCTAATCCATCTAATCGAATATTTTGATTTGGGAGGGATACACTGGTTTCCAGGCTATTTTGTCAGTCTAGTGGCACTATTCCCAAGCTTTTGGATCCTCATATCCTAAAGCCCAAGCCTTAAGTCTAGTGTTAAAAATCTACTTTCAAACACTGAGTTAAGGCACTTAAAAACTACTTGCGGGTTCTAAAATTTAGAGCAAAATTCCCTTTTTGCCATATATTCTGCCGATGACTAGAATTTAGATGACTAGAGGAACCAAATCAATTTACCATATTTTGATTAAACCATGCTATCTAAAAGCTTACATAGAGAAGCCCCCTCATGATTACAGAAAACTAATTGGTCTTCATATGAGGGAAAAAGTCACTATAGTGAAGAGACAACCACCGTCTCGTATCAAATGTGCCGGAAACCGAAAAAAAGCAGTATATGAATAGAACGTACCTGAAGTAGCGTTGAGACCAGCCGTTTCACAATATTCACCAAACTCACAAGCAGTGCATTGATCTTCTCTCTCTAAACCTGTTTGTGAAGAATATTTCCCAGCAGGGCATTTGTCAGGATCGTCCGTACCTTCAAGACAGTAATTCCCTTGCGGACAAACGCCACCAACGCCCCTGGTGAGCGGCGGGTAGGGCGTTCGTGTTGTGATACCACTTTTACAGTAGAATCCAGCAGCACAAAGACCGGAACTATTCGATGATGTGAAGTCTGTTGTCGCAAGTTTTCCACAGTATTTAGTGGGCGGGCATTCCGTACACTCGCTTTCCTCCGCCAATCCACCCTGAAAACGAGAAAGAGATGCATAATATAATGACCTTTTAAAGCCCCAACGGTTCTAATAAGTTAACACGAGCCTTTAAAGTAGAATTTTTCATCAAATACACAACAAATTCACGACGATTCTTAGAAGCACGCTGAAAGACGGAGAAGTCATTTTTTGGATCTTTTTCTTACATTTTCGTCCCATGTTCCAAGCGGGCAGGGCTTAATGTGTTCGTAGCCAGAACCAGCCGAACAGTAATAACCTGGCGGACACCGGACAGGCGTGATACGGTTGTTGCAATAATACCTCTCCGGACACTCGTGACATTTGGATAGAGTTGTTACATTGCTGAAAAGTAAGAAAAACGCTTTGATGAATTATAAGGTAGAAAGACATTATAACATTGCGAGGAAATTGGCGTTAGTCAGAGGTTGTAAGAGCTTGGCCATTGATTAAGATCAATAAAATCAGGGTGTGTCTCAATGAAGAATTTTTCTCACAAAACGGGAGTTTCTTATATTGAGGAATCATCAGATAAAACGATAAAATGAACTTAGTTGATGACGCAAAGCGCAAAGAAATGTTAAGCGTTTATTAACAGTCCAACTACTTATAAATTGTGGAATAGACTTGTGCTCTATCAAAAGTATTTCACATGATTTTCAATGATTAAGAGTGTTTATTTTTCTCACCTGTAAGTGCCAGGTTCACACGGTATGTAGGTTGACGTGTTTCCCGGACAATAATTTCCAATCGGACATCTGTGACCGGTCCCTCCATCTGTCGGGTCGACACGTAACGCTCCACTTATGCAATAGTAACCAGGCGAACAAACAGCATCCGGCTCAGCCAGGCCCTTTCCTGTACAAGCTTTACCACCTGGACACGGGAGACAGGCCGATGAGTTGGTACCACCTTTAATGGGGTTATATGTAGCTTTTAGACATGCCTCGGTTGTTGCCTTGACAGAACCTTCAGGACAGTAATAGCCTTCTTGGCATTCACCACCAAACACACTGCCATCCTAAAAAGGTTACATCCTCAATAAACTACAGACTGGCAATAATTCTAAACCCCACAAAGAGTTGGCTTTCCAATAAAGAGGGAAATAACGTCAAACGTATGTATTAACGAGCGCGTGAATAAATTAACTTTAGTAATTGAACGATAATTGACCTTTTCACGCAAATTCAGCGGAAGATTTTATAGGCATGTAGCGGATAGTTCTTCAGGTTATTAGCTGCCCTATTAGAAATGGGGTAGATATCAACTAAAAAGAGCTTCTCACACTTTCATATTCACTCTAACTTATTTGCTTAGTGTTGACTAATTATGCGGAGTTCACTGTCTGCAGCAGCTTTCAAAAAAGTGACAGGGAGTTAGATTGAACTTACAGGTGGGTTAGGCATAGGAGAACCAAGCAAACAATAAAATCCAGCGAAACATTTTCCACTGGTCGCGTTCAAGCCAACCCCTTTGCAATATTCACCAGCTGTGCAATTCTGACAATCTCCAAGTGTTTTGCCACTGGGTTCCGGATTGAAAGTTCCTTCTGGGCAGTCAATAGGGATGATAGTTTTAACCGGGCAGTAAGCTCCTAATGGACAATTCTTTGCTTTGGACAAACCAGATTCGTCGCAATAGGCTCCTTCGGTGCAATCATCACATTTCCCGAATCGTGCTTGAGTTTGGAAGGTTCCACGAGGGCACGGGATGGCAGCGGGTGATTGCTTTGGCGCATAAGAGCCCGCAAGTGCGGGATATTGATCAGGTCGTTTAGCAGTACCGTTACAAAAGTAGCCTTCATTGCAGGGGCCAGTTGGTTCAGCTTTCATGGAACCAGCACAATAAAATCTATGGATAAAAGTTACCAAAAACGTAAATCATCTCATCTCTTGTGTTTTTCATTATACAAAATCGGGAACCTCAGAAGGACACTAATTTTTACATCAAGGTATTATCTAAAGGCTCAAATGAAGTAATGTCCTTGGTTATCGTTAAAAACGATATGAATGTGTTCGTGACGTAATACGAATTTGTCTCTAAATCTAGTATTTTATCGTTCAGATTGATAGGGAAATATTAGAAGAGGATAGAATGCTTTAAAACAAAAATTTTGAAAGCAAAAATATATTGTTCTTGCAAACTGTGCTCAATCTTTTAATGTTTTTAGAATTTTTATCCTATATTATTTACTATTAAGTAAATATTAGATTGTCATGTTGGTTTGAATTAGTCTTTTGTACTATTTTGTTTTGTACCAACGTTAAATAAAGAATAAATAAATAAAAAAAAATAAACAGTCAGATTGATAAAATATAGATGTTAAAAAGGAGACGCTAAAGAAATTTCCGGAAAGCGTCAACAATGAAAGTGATAAAAGACACTCACCCTGACGGACATTCGATACAATCAGATGGTGACTTCGCTCCTTCGTTGGGGTTGTAATAACCAGAGGGACAAACTTCCACCTTCTTCGCACCTCGACCACAATAACCACCTGCAGGACACAGGCCACCTGTTAAACCTCCCGGTGGAGCCTACAATGACAAAAAATGCGTAAATGAGATAATAAAAAACCATTTTTAGGTAAATTTCTTACTAGGCTGAATCGCAGGTCTCTACAGAACAATATTAGAAGAAAAAAACAAAGCTTATTATTCCGTTTCAAAGTCCCTTCAAAATCGAACCTTTGAACGTTTTTGCTGCCATACATTTATATAAATTATTATCATCTTTAAGTTACATTCATTTGGGTCTTCCACAGATTTCTTTAAAACCCGCAGGGCTACATGGCGTGCTTGAAAACTCTTCCAATCAAAAAAAAAATGAATTTCGCAAACAATATTGTAGCTATTGTTTTCGAAACCCCGCAAAGCTTCTGATTGGTCAAATTCTATTGTAATGTCACGTGACCTAGGAAGGATTTCCTACCGAAACACGGCACACTTTTCATAAAAGGCACTCTATCTGTGGGGTATACACTTTAATATTGTTTCAAAATACAATATTCTCTAGAGCCTTACCGAGGTGGAGGCAGCTTGTTTACAATAAAATCCAGCATCACAGTCTTCAGTCGGTTCAAGGTTTCCTGTTCCTGCGCAATATTTTCCAGCTGGACACGGGAAAAATTCTACGGAGCGTGGTACGTTTGTAACGTTGCTATAGTAACCTGATGGACATGGTTGTGGTGTCACTGTACCCACCGGACAGAAATGACCCTGAAATGTTAAAATCCAAAATAAGCTAGCTCTCATTTAGGTATGTTTTGATTTGTAAGGCATTTTGAGAAAGTCATAAGAAAAGCTTCTGAGTGGTTTCATTCATCTAAATTTACTTTGAGTTAAAGTCTTTGGAAAAGCTATTTTAAAATGTTACTTGTTTTGATAAAATGTTGATTCAACAAAAGGCAAACGAATAAATCTTCTATTTAAGTAAGTGACGAAATCAGAAAAATATTCTGTGTGATCTAAGAAACCTGAAGCGGAAATGCTACACCACTTACTTGAAAAATCAGACAGTATTTAATCAAAATGTACTTACAGCAGGACAGTCTTTGGGATACGGTAACCCTTCGATATCACAATACATTCCTGATAAACAAACACTGCAATCCGCACCGGAAATAGCTGCCGAAGAATTCCGGTAATAACCAACAGGGCACGGATGAGCGAACGCGTAGCCTGTACCTTCAGGGCAGAAATAGCCTGGAGGACATTTATCAGTGAGATCTGTTTGACCTTCGGGTGAGCAGTAGTAACCTTCACGACATGGTAGACAATCGCGAACATGTTTGCCGTTGGTGAAAGGGTAGTATGTTCCATTCGGACATTTTTGTGGATATGCATGCTGTAAGAAGAGACAGAATTATTACAAGGGACTTGGTATTTGTGGTTCGCTTGTAGTTTTTTAGACTTTTTGGAGCGGTTTCTTATGTAAATAAGCTACAAATTCAAACTATGGTTTGAATTACAACCTTCAATTCAATACCTTCTTATACTTCAAATTTCAAAATATTTGAGTTTGGAACGTCTCATTATTGTATTAAAACAATCAGAGTTTCAAAATAACAACCCATCCGCATTCTTCGTGAGTTTGGGACTTTCTTTCTCTTGTTCTTGAGTTTTCGACCATAATACACCTATCAAACGTTCAGTTCAAAATTTGTAAGTAAAAGGATTGGGTTTGATTTAACAAGGGAGAAATGACGTCACATGTTTCAAGTCATTGACGAGCTTACTGGTACAGATTTTCGCCGTAATTTGAGCTTAGTAGACTTGATCTGAATCACTGAAGTCAAAACCTCAGGTAGAGCACAGTGGATGTCAAAAGCTTATGGTAAACTAGAACCCAATCCCCCCCTTAGTTAGCCATTCCAGGGTTAAATTGAAACTATTCTGGTGGCAATCAAACCTAGTTCATCTTGTAGAGCTTCAAAAAAGAAAAAAAATGAGGGGTCATACACCTCCTAATGATAAGCGGTTCCGGAGATATTGAGATTTTGGTTCCGCTAAAATAGTACCTTTTTAGACATTTGAGGTTGACAATTTAGCCCAGAAATGGCATATGAAATGGCACCGAAATATACTGCGAAAATTGAAAATTCAAGCTTTTGTATTGAGTCAAGATATTCCAAATATCTTCATTTTGACTGCAGACTTTTATTAAATTCTTTTTGTAATGGCTTGCTAACACTTCAAGGAAGAAATGAAAAGACATTATTTTGAAAAAGAAGACATTGCATTGCAAAAAACAATTAAAACGTTATAAAGCGGAAGCTAAAATTGCTGAGCCTACCTATCTTTGTAATCAAAGCGCTGTGGAGGAAAAATTCCTCATGGCATATCAATAACTGTTTTGGGCTAAAAAAGGGTCAAATTTTTCAGTGGTATCACTCTCTATAATTCTAGTCCTCATTTTCAGGCTGAAAATGCTTGCCAAAGTATGAAAAGTAAAAATTAATAACTTTAATGAAAGAATTAATTTCAGAGAGTAGCACCATTGGATTTCTCAGGTATTTTCTGATAAATATGGAAAGTTTCACTGTCTGAACATTTTTTCCTTCGCAGCGCTTTGAAATCAAAGATGAGTTGTGAAATTTTTTGTGTCCCGCAGATCTAATTTTTCTAAAAATGGCCTTAGTTGGAACAAATTTTTAGACAAAAGTATAGAATATTACACCTGCATATTATATATGGTTGGAAAGCTAAAAGAAAGCTTTAAATTACTCAAAAATAATTAATTTTAAAGCTCGAATACACAAAGAACAATTGCTTGTCAAAGTTTTACCTAAAATAGAAGATTTTGATAAGCGTCAAATAAAAAACAAGCAAACCCGGAATGGCTACCTTAGTAGCATAAAAAAAGAAAAGGAGTCATCAAACGAACAAACAAAATCACTAACCTCATTTCCTTGAACGCAGTATTGTCCCTTCTCGCATGGATTATTAGCAGCCCATGGTTGACGATCTGAGCCTGCCGGACAATGCATTCCAGCCGGACAGATGAGTTTGGTGCTCATCTCAACATAAGTGGTCGTATTAGACATGCAGTAGTAACCAGCGTTACAGATAGAACATTGCCAGGCGTTTGATGATGAGAAGTTGCCAGTACCACATTCTAACGGTTGGAAGGTTCCGTCTATCGGACAGTAATAACCTGCCGGACACGGAGAACAATCACCTGCAAAAAATGGAAATGGAAAACGTTAACATTGTGATGGGGAGGAACTTAAATAATATACTATCTATTACCTTACGTCTTATCGTGAGTGTGCCGCACTCTATTCGTGAAAAACCTCTGTGAAAAAGTTCATTTTAGTAGGAGAGGAGTTGCATTTCATACACAGGTTGTTTGAACAAAAAGCCACTTTAGACGCAGAAAAATTGTGAAAATTTCGTAGGTTTACGTTACGGGCACTTTCTATGACAAATAAGACCTCAATGAAAAGATAAGGTTAAGGAAACGAAAAGAAATTTCGAATTATAAATGAAGAAATACCTAATGCTTTTCCGTTCAAGTCTTTTCGATAACGTCCTTTGGGACATGCGGTGGGCACAGAAGATCCTTGTGGACAATAATTTCCTTCCGTGCAATCCTCGCATACCTCCCAACGTACGTTGGCTGTTCGATTGGAATAAGTTCCAGCCGCGCACGGATGTTCGGTCGCATACTTTGTGCCTGCAAGAGGTGGGCGTTGGGAATGAAGGGGTATAAAGACCGCGAGCTGACGAAAAAGCTGGTACTTATATCATATATAAATAAGACTCTTTAATTACCGCGATTTACAGTATTATAGTTGGCTTTTCCAGAAATAATCCGTGCCCCCCCCCCCCAGGGGGTTAAATATCTACAAGGGAGCGGATATCCAGCGGGTAAAGTGTATTTTCAAGTAGAAAATACGATATCCAGGGGTAAGCATTTTTATAAGAGAGGATATCCAGGGGGGTTGAGCATATTTTTAAGAGGTGATATCCAGGGGGTCTTTACTAATAAAGTAGGATATCCAGGGGGTACTTCGAAAAACCAATACCCTCAACAGTGGCTTAAAAAATTTTTCTGGAAAAGCCTAATTATCAATACTGTAATTATCCTTCATGTTTTCTTTGCTATTCTTCTTTCTTTTCGATTGAGAATTCATACTGAACTAACAGCATGCTTTTCTAAGAGTGGTAAAAAATGGTACTGTCCATAAAATAAATCGTGGAAATTGAAAGGAGAAATGGACAAAGAAGAACATAGGGAAGCAAAGTGGAATGACTTCAGGTAAGTTGAAGACTAAGTACATAATGACAACTTAGAATGAAACACAACAAAATTTTGTTTTCTGAAGCTGAACGTTTTTCAAGGCTTACTTGACTTTTTCAAGTTCAGTAATAGAAACAGATGATATTGTTGTTTCAATTCTTCAAATTCCTCAAACAAACAAGAAGCATACCTGGTGGACAATAATGACCGGTGGGGCATATCCCGCTCGGCGCCGCCGCACCTTCCAAACAATATTGGCCTTTCGGGCATTCAGTGCAGTCAGTCCATTTATGAAGGTTTGTCAAGTTTGAGTAACTTCCTGCTGGACATGGGTGCTGTTTCGGATGGCGGGTTCTTGGAAGACAGTAATAACCTGGTAAAGAGAAAAAATACAGGGGTAGAAAAGCTAACAAAGAATATCTCGAACAACATTAATACAATAATAAGCAGTTATTGGACAAAGTCGAATCCAATATGCAAAAATATTGGGCGTGCGAGAAAAGATATTGGACGAGGCTTCGCCGAGTCCAATATCTTTTCTCGTAGCGCAATATTTTTCATATTGGATGAGACTGTGTCCAAATAAATGGTTTATTATCCGTTCATCGCTAAAATATTTCTCGTTTTCAAGCATAATTCCAATTTATAAGACCGTAAATCTGGTTTCTTGGTAGCTTTTTATTCAAAAGTCTTATTTTTATTTTGTGACGTAACGTCAAAAAGAAGATGCTCAATTGTCATTGAACTCGTTGTGTGACGTCAATTTTTGAAATATGTAGCCTCCATGGAAGCTATATATTCGAAAATATTGGACAGCAAAGAAGCCAATCAAATGTCGCTATTTACGTGCGTCGGATAATAATGACCGGTTAGTGAGGGCTGTACTGAGAAATATTGCTCGAGGTCAAGTAACGACCGAGCTTGCCAGGTTGTTGCGTTGACCGAGGGCAATATTTTCAGTAAAGCCCAAAAAAAACCGGTCATTATTGTATTTGTTAACCGTTTCCTTCAGCTTCGATTGATTTTTAGCGCTTTATTCAGGAAAAATAGCAAAATAAAGCGAAAAAACAAGCGAAATGAGATAAAATTTTTTTATAATTTCTGACGTCAGAAATAAAAAATGAGAGAAATGATGTCAACGCATTGTTCATTTTCCTTTGAAAAAGTGACGTCACAATGAATTTTCCTAACGACGGGCAACTCTGGACAATGTAGGCCCGTCGTCATGCGAAAAGAACCAATTGCATTGCGCAAAAAGTCGTGTAGCCCGCTTCGAAAAGTAACCGGTTAACAATGTACTATGTTTATACTGGAGTCGTTTATAATCGTGTAATACAATAATATGGGTGTTATATGATATTACGGTAATTCATACGGTATAGTATCAGTTTGTATGCTAAAATATTCTGCTATGTCTGATATATAGTCGTCTAGCATGCAGTGTTCTTTTCATGAAAACAAAAGCATTTTTTCAACAAAAAAACAACAATAAAAGTGCAAGTTAAAGAATTGTCTGAAAAGATGGAACCTTCCTACATTATTGAAAATTTCACTCTTAAAACAAACCGGTCCCAGCTGGCACACAACGCTGTTTAGACGTTAATAAAACGTTATATGGACGTAGTGGACGTTAGATAGACGTTGGAACAACGTTGTGTGCCAGCTGCGGTAGCGAATGTGAATGGGAACTTACCAGCGGCACAAGGTTGTGGTGGTTTCTGATTTCCTCCAGTTCCCGCTGAACATGCTTGACCTGCAGGACATCCGTCACATTGGCTATCCGCTGTTAAATTATGGTAATCGGTATATGTTCCTGCCGGGCACGCATTCAATGGATCACTAGGTGATGACGAGCCTTCAGGACAGTAATATCCTGCGCTGCACTGTTCCGTTGGTTGAGTAGATGCTGATAGCGGACATGCAAAGCCAGCTTCGCACTGGCGACAATTTGAAGCCGCACCCTGCATCGGTACTGGATTGTATGTTCCTGGAGGGCACGCTGTAGGTGAATCACTACCTTCTAAACAGTAGTAACCTGCTGGACATACTTTGCAATCTGTCGCCGCTAATAAAGAGTAAAAAATAAAGATCAGATGTTGGGTCCAATGAAGAGGAAGTTCACATAAGCATTTCAACTCTTATAAACTACATCTTTCAAACGATAAAGTTATAAAGTCTCTATAGTTCGGATGACCAGGTAAAAAGTCTTAAGAAGTTATGGAAACAATCGAGTTTAAAAAGGTTTGTGCTATGGAAACTCTATTGTATAAACTGGGAGGGTTACAGTCATTTTGAAATCGCTACAAAAACTTAAATAACTCAGTGGAACTCGAACACACATGGAGAAAACAAATTTGTTCTAGGTATAGAAAATTTGATAATTGTAGGGAAGAGAAAAAACTTGTTCGAGTTACGGAGGCATTCGAGTTAAAGAGGATCGAGTTAAAGAGACTCCACTGTAATTTTGCAGTCATTGAATTGATTTTTCATGAACAAACAATCATTTTCACTTACTGGTTGCTCCTTTTTCTTCAGTATAATAACCAGCACTGCATGGATACTGTGTGGAAGATTCCGTTTTTTGCGGACAATAATGACCTGTCGGACACAATGAATCACCGGTCGGGTCACCTCCCGAACAATAATATCCCGGGAGACATTCCTTGCACTGGTCTTGTCTCACGGCACCGATTTCCGTATTGAAAAAACCATTCGGGCACGGGTGTTGAGAAGCGGTTTTAGTCCCCTCTAGACAAAAATGACCGGGTGGACAACGGACCGAGTGTTTGGGGAAACCTGGTGTTCCGGCCTCGCAGTAATAACCTTCCGGACATGCTTTACAGGCATCTGATTCGCTTATTCCGCCCGTTTTCTGTCCGTAAGTTCCAGAAGGACATTTGATGGCATTGATTTTATCTTCACAGTATGAACCCAATGGACATAATCCAATCTCAGGTGTGGCTTTGGTGCTTCCTTCAACGCACACATATCCAGCATTACAATCAAGACACGTCGTTCGCATGGGATCATTGTATTTACCCGCCTCGCAGATTCTCGGACGATCGTTTTTAACCGGGCAGTAATAACCAGCAGGACAGGGCGTGCAACTGTATGAACCTTCTAAGCTATAATATCCGTCAGAACACGCAACGCCTACTTGAGTATTGTTTTTACATTCTTCACCTGCAGGACACGGTGTACACTCCTAGGGAAAACGAAACGAATACATGAAAATGTATGTTTGATTCTCATGTAAGAGAAACTTTCGAAAGTATGAATATTTTACAAACTCAAAGAATAGCTACGACTCAAAAAAAAAATGAAATAAATGTCATTGACGAGTTAAATTTGCGCGAAATTAATTTTGCAGGAAATTGCATAAAATAAAATAAAATTATCAATTTTATAATTTCAACAAAACAAACCAGAAAAGATAACTTTGGAAATAAACAAATCAAAGACAACTTACCGACTTGGCACCAACCGAGTACGTTCCCCTTGGACACGCCAAAATCAACGGTTCAAAGAGACTGGGGCAAGCATAACCGGGTGGGCATTCCGTACAAGTCGCTTCTCCGGACAAACTGTAACTACCGGACGGGCATGGGGTGATGGTTGCTTTATCGAGATCAGGACATGAACTGCCACTGGGACATCGAGTACATTTCTAAAGATAGAAAAATATTCATTGTACAATTAACAATATTACAAAATCTGGCTCTATATATCTCACACTCACAGGAAAGAAAATTCACCAATACTTATTTCAATGCGTACCAAAACTGAAGACTACAAAGTCCAACCTGTTCTGTAATAGAAACATCCATTTGATTTCTTCGAATGCTCAAATTATAGTATCCAAAAGGAACAAAATGAACTAAAGATCTTTAGAATAGGTCTCTTCTTCTCGTCTAAAACGCTTATGACCTGTTATGACATCCACAATAATAATTATTGCATCAGATGATAGAATGAACCAAAAGTTTACCACTTGGCCACCGGTTGAGAAAGTTCCAGGTTTGCACGCTACAGGTTCAGAAATATCTGTTCTTCGACATTCGAACCCAGCTGGACAAAGTGTACAAGACGTGGCATTGCCTTTTGAATAGTAACCCTTTAAAAACAAAGGTTAAACATAAATCAATAGAATTTATAAGACTACCGAATTTGAAATAATGACTGAACTTGCTTGGTCACAATGTGGCCTAGTAATTTAAAGTGAGAATAGTGGGCTATGAAAATAAAGAAAAACGAGAGAAAACCGTAATGGTTTGCAAAAGCAATTGAATGCGTATACTGCTTGAATTTTTCAGTTACGGAGCTCAAGGTGGAAATTGCGCGGGCAAATAGTATACGTGAACATTTACAGCAAATGGGAGGTAAAAGTCTGAAATTTGTTTGTCTTCTGAAGCTTGGAAATAAGCCGAAGAAAGTTGCTTAAAAGAGTACTTACAAATTGGCACTGTTTGTTTTCTGAAGCATCAGTTTTTGGACATTCCCAACCAGGGGGACAGACAGTACAAGTTGTTTGTGTACCGACAGCAAAGCTACCATGATCGCAAGATACCGCATTGCTGACAGTTGGATCTGGACAACTTGAACCTTGAGGACAAGGTGTGCATTTGTATGAGCCAGCTGCTGCGTATGTTCCTGAAGAAGATTGTCATAGAAAATTAAATTCCCTCGGCGCTAATAGGTAATTTTACCATCATAATGAATTATGGGGAATCTAAATTTTGCGAGAATTTTGCGTTTTTACGAACAATCTATCAGTCATGAATACCTTTGAAATATTGCTTTAATACATGAAATATATCGAATATGGCCTTTATTTACTGTTAAGGTTTTGAAATACCTTACCTAGGGAGCTGTATCAAAGCAAGTGTTTATCAATCAATTAAATGACTCATAAAAATATTCAACGAAGCAATACTCAAAATCCTGCAAAGATTTCCTCTGGCTGGCTTCAACATCCATATAACGTTATATGAACGTCATGGATGCTAGATGGACGCTATTTGAACGTCATTTAGTACCAGCTAACTAAAACTAAAGGTAACCATTTCTTACCTCCAGGGCATGGTTTTGATGAGTTCGAATAAATAGATTCACAAGAGAATCCTGCAGAACATTGATGACATGTTGTTTGGCCGCCAACTGAGAATGTTCCTTGAGTGCAAATTGTTGGTCGACTCTACAAAATGGAACCGCTACATTACTAGAGAATACTAGACTACAGAGAGGCCCTAGCAGTTATACGAGTGCATTTTCGATGAAATGTTTCAAAATGTTTTTTAATGACCTGAATCTTACTTCTAGAAGTAAGAGCTAAAATATGTCGATTTTCAAGATAAGAAAGTGCAAATCCCTGGTTGAATCTACTGCTGGAACCTGTTTCAGAAACTTTCAAGAAAAAATGGACTAGAATATTGGCTAAAATTAAGTATGGGACCAGTCGTAGAAAGATAAGTTTTGAATCTATTACAAGTGGAGAAGTGAAATAGGAAATTTTTGTTAATTTTTGACAGTATAAGTATGGTTGAACTTACATTGCGCGTGGGACATTGGTATCCAGCAGGACAGTAAGTACATTTTGTTGCACCACTAAAACTGTAATACCCTGCACTGCACTCTTCCATTGGTGACCTGCAAATGGATATCAAAAATTTGTTTTGAAATAGGAAAAAAACAGCTTCCTAGTCTCTAGGGATCAAATTGCCCTAGAAAAAAAACCAATAGAAAATCAATCTAGAAAAAACCTGAACAAAATGAAATTGTTATGTTCATGTTTTAAAGTAAAACCCTCATGTCCTAGCACTACAACTCAATCTGAGCAAAATCATATGGTATTAAATAACTACACTTACGCGGCAGTAGGACATGCAAATCCTGCTAAACAATTGGTACAGTTGACTTGATTTTGTAATCCATTTGCAGTCTGTCCCACTCGACATTGGATTGGAGCATGAGATGTACTTGGACACATGAACCCGGCGGAACAATTATTACACGTTCCTTCTCCTTTCAAAGAGTAGGTTCCTGCTGGACATGGACCAGCTGCTTGGTTAGGTGTTGGGCAAGAAAAACCTGGTGGACATGGCGTACAATACTCAACACCCTAAAAAAGAAAAAAATCACAATGATTAAAGATTTTTCTGTTAATAAGCAGTAGTAAGTTTCTTTGCTTAAGAGCTCAATATAGGAGTTATACAATATAGAAATGGCATTTATAGCCATTTCTGAAATCTAATACTTAGCTTGTCATTACTTTGTTCTTTTGAGCCTCGTGTCCTATTATTATTATTATGTAACTGTTCTTAAAACTAAGTGTTCCAGAAGTATTCGAGTATAGCATAAGATAAAACTGGATATACATTGCAAGAGTTTTAATAAGCTTACCGATAAACTATATTCTCCAATTTTACAGCTGACAGGTTGCGTGGAATCCAGACATGAATAACCTTCAGGACACGGTAAACAGGTTGAATTACCACCAGTGGAATAGAATCCTTTTTTGCAGGGAACAGGTGGAACTTTTGCATCTTCACATGAATAACCTGCCGGACATGCTATACATTTTGGCGTCTATAATGAATGAAAAGCATTTGTCTAATATGTATCTATTGTAATTATACTAAAATTATCAAAGTAGTTTATATAGCACTTAGAATTGGTAAAAGAAGAGAGGATGAATAAACACTTTGGACCGCTAGACAATCAAAAGGAACCTACCTCGTCAGCATTTGACCAATAAGTACCATCAGAGCAGGGTATAGGGATGGCTGTTGGATCATCGCACGTTGAACCCACTGGACAAGGTGTGCAAAACTGTGCTCCAAAACCAGGCGTGTATGTGTCTAAAATGTTTTAGATAAAAACAAGAATAGAGTAATAAATAAACTACGAAAAATATATCTCTAGGGGAAAATTTGGAAATCTAATTGAAATCCTTCAAAACCAATGGCTAAGAAATTTTGTGATAACTGCATAACCTTTATATCGTCGTTCACATGACAAAAGGTTCAATCTCAAAGTGTTTTGGAAAATCAAAAATCTTGCACTTCCATTATATATCATGAAATTGACCTTTTTGTCGTATGAAATTATTGATTAATCCTCTATTTGAAAAGTGCCTAATTCCAATACCAAAGATGAAAGTCACAGTATAACTATTGATTTTGTAAGGTACTTATTTTTATATTGAACTAAATTAGTCATGTGAACCACTATATGGAGGCAATATAACAATCACTCACGCTGTGGACATTCTTTACATTGGCCTTGACCAACAACACTGTAGAACCCAAAAGCACATGGTAAAGGAGGGACAATGGGAGCTGTTCCATTAGTGCAATAAGAACCTCCAGGACACGGTGAGCAAGATGATGCTGTGTTGTAACTGAATTGGCCTGTTGGACAAGTCTGAAAAAATAAATAATATCAAAATATTATATATAAACTTTAAGAACAATCAACTTTCTTTCAATGGTATAGGAATTTTCAGTTTTTCCTTTCCAAGTTTTCAAGACTCTAAATTCCTAGGTAAAATAAGTATGAAATGGTTGCGCCACTGTCGTAATCACTATGTTTTGGCCTCTCAAAATTGCAAAAAACAAGGTTAGAATTTTGGTATCGTACAAATAATTCAGAAATGACATAATAATTCATTAAAAATCTTACGGTGCATTTAATTTGGCCAGCAACACTATAACTTCCAGCGGTACATGCTACTGGTGCATCAGCAGCGTTCAAACATGAGTAACCAGAGGGACACAATTGACATGATGTACTTGACAATGCATTGGCGTAGGTACCAGCTTTGCAGACAATGGGGGTGGTGGTTGAAGAGGGACAGTAAAATCCTTTAGGACATTCAACACAAGCAGTACCATTTGAATATTCACCAGCCTACAAAAGTGTTATGGAAATTACAGTAATGAAAAATTCACAGCCCTCCAAACACCATTGTCTTCAGAATTCCTCTAGCTAGATCAATCAAAATGGTCCACATACTTCAGTTGCTATTCAAAGTAGCTTAAAAAGGGAAAGCTTGAGCTAAAGCATCTTAAATAAATCAATAAGTATAAAGATTAAAAAAGTCTAAAGTACCTGGCATTCTTTGGGTGTTTTTCCATCTGTGACAACAAGACCAGAGGGCACTGGTAAACAAAAGTCTTTCCCTTCTTCTGGTTGGTACTAAAAACAAAAGAATAAAGTAATCAATAGTTTTTTTCAAAATGGTTTATATTTCTGGCGTGACTATACTATTAATACAACTAAACAGAATCAAAATACTTTTGTTTCTAAAGGTCTTGTTTCCAAAGGTCTTGTTGCAAACAATAAGCAGCACTTCTTAAAAACATTTAGGATCAATCATTCATTTGAACTTGTTTACCTCTCCTTCTGAGCATGGAATTGGTAGATTATGAGGTATAGGACATTTGTTGCCTTCAGGACATATGGTGCAATGAGCAGTCCCATTTTCAGTTGTATAATATCCCGGTGGACACTGAAATCAAATCGAAAGAAATTGGTGTTCTTTTAAAAATATTTGAAGCAGATATTAATAAGTGTTAACAGAGCTAATAAAATTTTATAAATCTATTTGAGCTTAAGCATTAAAAACTTTTGGAAAGAAATTAAATAAAGACCTACAGGCACACAATAAGTCCATGGCGTCCTCCAGCTTTTTGGTCCCCCTTAATAAGAGCTAAAATCCCCCATCTGGCCTTTTCCCCCCACCTGTCTCTAAAATTTGTGCTCCCCCCAATTGGGAAATCCCCCTAGCCGTATTGTATAAGGGTTGCGAAGTGATGATCCAGACTCGCCTCAATTCGCAAGCTACTATAGCAAAAAAAAAAGACTCTCAACATCCCTAGAAAGACAGGCTCATAAGCCTGAATGCCCAAACACACCAGGAAGGTCTTTATTTATCCTATTACTCCCCCCACTAGGTGGAGGACTGAATATACCCCCAATTCGCCTTTCTCCCCCCATCAAGCTTGGAATTCACTTCCCCCCTGGCACCAAAATCTGATTCCCCCCCCATCTTCCTGGGGGGGGATGATCCCATGAAGTCAATCCAGTCGCATCTACATAGTACCCTGGTCCACATTGTTCTGGTGGTGAGGTTGGATCTGGACATTTATTGCCTAGGAGTGGAAAAATATTGTAGTTTTTAAAAGTCATTGTATTTATTATGTTATTGCTGTTATTATTAAAAACATAATTCAGAGACACTTTTGAAACAAAATATACACTGTACCTCTATCACATTGCAAACATTTGTCAGACCCTGGAGATGTTGCATACCAGCCTATAGCACATGGGGATTGTTGATGGGAGCCGTCAGATGGACAGTAGTGACCAACTCCACATGGTATACAATCTTTTACACCAGCAGGTGAGTATGAACCTTTCAAACATATCACTGGTTCCACTGATTTATCAGTGCAGCTGAAATAAAAATATGAATTATACTATCATTAAATGAACACAAAGTTATAAATTGCTAAGTAATGACTCTAGAATCCAAAACAAATGGAACAGAATTAAAGTAAATGAAACAAGAAAAAATAAACGAAAGGTGAAATGTTAAATTAGTTTTGTTAGCAAATCATTGGGTGCATTTTCTGTCTAAAACTGACTGGCTAACAAAAGTTACCTGAAAAGAAACATATCACAAAGTTATTAGAAAAAAAATCAAAAAAAAGCTACCTTCAAAAGCGACTTAAAGTTTAGAAGTTTTTGAAAAAACGACTAAACAAGTTATTTAAATGAAATTTAAAACTTCAAACTTCTTTTTCAAAAAACAAACAAAAAGTCATACCTTTTCCCAGCTGGACACTGCACACATTCACTCCTTTTACTTAGACTGTAAGTTCCATCAGCACATTCCACTGGAGTTAGAGAAGTGTCGCTACACTGGAACCCTGCTGGACAATCAGTGCATTGGATTGCATTAGATTCGTTAGCAAATGTCCATAGAGGACATGGCACTGGAGCTGTTGTATTTTCATTTGGACAATAATTTCCTATTGTGCATGGTGCACAAGAGGATTGACCAACATTTGAGTGAGTTCCTTTAGGGCAGCTTGAAATCTTACCAGATACACAGCTAGAAGGAAAATAATAAGAGTTTTTACATTCAAACAGCATTGATGATGAAATGACAGTATAAATTCATAAAACAGAAAGATTTCAAAGGAGAGTTTAATGGGCTTGTTTGAAGAAAATTTATTACCTTCTTCCAGCTGGGCATTGTGTGCATTCACTTGCTTTTCCTAAACTATAACTTCCATCGGTACAAAGCACTGGTGTTATGGATGTGTTACTACAAGCGTGACCGATAGGGCAATCATTACATTGGATTGCATTAGATTCATTAGCAAACGTTCCTAGAGGACATGGCACTGGAGCTGTTGTATTTTCATTTGGACAATAAACAATTCCAGATTTACAGCTTAAAAGAAAAGAAGGTAACTTGAGTCCAAATAGATAATAAAAGTACCATTGATATGATCAATCAACTTAACTTTGATCTAATGATGATGATGATGATATGCATTGCATCTGATTGCATGAAACAATAAGTTTTCTAAATGATTGCTCAACAAAAATATTGACATTGAATAATGTATACCTAAACCCAGCAGCGCAATCAATGCAATCTGAGCAAATTCCAGGGCTAAATTTTCCATCTGGACATTGAGCAGGTGCTAAGGTTCTGACAACCTAAAGGGAAAGAGAGGACTCTACTAGACCAAATAGTTTAGCCCACCACAAGAAGTTATCGAAATAAGGGTCGAAAACTTTGTTTGAGTGATAGACTTTTGACAGAAGCCCTCGAAATCTTTTCCTTGAAAACACTACCTACGAAAAAAGTCCATGAAAACTCAACAATGGACCACACAACCTTAATACAAACAGAAAACACCAACCTGTAGTTTTTAACACATAAAAAACCTATAGGGAATTAGAGTGTACTCTACACAGTAGACTAGGAAACTGGATCTACTCAATCCTACATGAAAGTCAAAAGTTATTTTTCAAAAGTTTCAACTTCAACAACATTTTTCAGTCACTTGAAGACAGCAATCAATTTTTTTCATGGCCACCAAAATGTAGTTCAGCAATCTTTGTAATTTGAAAGGTTGTGAGCATAAACTTGCTCACAGTTACCCTTGTCTGTCAGAGTGTAGGTTAGTGGTCCCAATGTATGTCTTCCTAAAATCAAACTGTATAGTCCAAAGATGTTAGAGTGAAAAACCATTGACACGTGCTTGTTCTTAAATATATTTTTTACTTGACTGATGTAAAATTTGTAAAACTTTAAATATAAATTATTTCAGGATCTTTGATAGTGCAAAGTGCCAGGCTCTACATGGCTCTACAGGCCAGAATCTACATTTTAGGGGCCACCTATATAATTTCAACTGATTTTTCACACTATAGGCAAAATTTTTCACTTAAATTAGTCTTGCCGAATTTATATTAGTTTTCCAAATTTCGAGAATATATATATAGTGTATAGTGGGATCTGATAAGCCCCTTCTAAAAGAGAGAAGGAGAAAAAATAATGAACTTCTTTCTTGCTTCTTGTTGATGACTCAAGACTCAAATTTCATAACTAACATTGCTGGAAAATAATCTACAGTAAGCCCCCCTTCTTAAACGTTCCCCCCTCCTTGATGCTATCACCCCTTTTTCATAAAAATTTATAATCCCCCCACCCCGTCTTCAATTTTTTAGTCCATCATTCAGTCTCATACAGATCTCATGATACACATGTATACACTAGTTCCTGTCTACAGTAACCCACAGGTACCTCAAAACCAACATTTTCATTTCTGGCGTTGTGTGATATGTTTTAAGAAAATTTGGAAATTTGTCAGCTGTTCTATAAAGACTCTTTGAGATCATGACTTTAGATGTTTCCAGCTGAGAATCAGGTAGTTCTATCAAGAGCAGCCACCGGCTAGGAAATACAAAATATCTGTTCCAGTAGAGGCTGTTTTCTCCTGGAAAAACCCATCTGTTCTATGCCAAGGGTACTCCTGGATTAAAGCAGCTGTTTCGAAAAAAAATTGGATTCCTGGAAAATATATATCTGTTCTGATAAAAATTTGATGGGAAAAAATAGCTGTTCTCTACTCTAGATACTCTCCTGGAAAAAAAAATTAGGTCTCCTGGAAAAAAAAATTGAGTCACCTGGAAAAAAATTATTAGGTCTCCTGAAAAATTTGATGTGTCATTTGATTACTTGTTCCTGGATTTTTGACCGAGTGGGTGCTGGAAAATTTGAGGTGGTTTTTCTGGAATAATTTTTTTGTCGCCTGGATTCTAAGCAGGTGTTCTGAAAGGAGACGTTTCCAAGATTTATTTGTTAAATTTTCTCTCCTGGAAAAAAAAGAAGACATTTCGAAAAAAATCCGCCGGCTGCTGCTTCTGATCTATATCTCCAATATTGATCTCAGTCGAAGACACAGTAATCTCTAGACCAGCAGAAGTATAATTCTTTTAACAATTTCTTCACCAGCATTGCTATACTAACTCCAAGCAAGATAGTCTTTGGTGAGACCCTGTCAAGTGCTGTTTATAATCTGATGTTACAATAGACAGGTTCGAGCTGTGAGTCCAATTTTTTACAGTTGAAAAAGCGCAGGAGTCACTCACTAGATAAAAATGAGTAAACAATATAAAAATTGTGTTTTTTCTGAGGCAATTTGAACAGAGAAACTAAAACAAACTAATTCACTAACTGTCATTTTGAGGAACAAAATTAAAATTGGCAGCTCAAACCATTTCGCCATCAGTATTATCAAAGAAGATAAATAGCATGGATTCCCAGGCTAGACGAAACTGGAAACACCATGTTTCAACTGTTACTACTAAAACTTTGAAGGGAAAATAGAGCTATGTCTAAAAATTGACATTACACCCCACTAAAAATCTTACTCAATATTTACAATGCAATCTTTTGCCTCATATTTTCTCATGCGGTCGTAAAAGTCAAAAAGTGGAAATATTTTTCAAAATTCTGTCTCTCGAACATGCTTGATTTTTGAAATTTGGCTTAGACATAACTGTACATGTCACCTTACAAACCTAGTACCCCCTAATATGATTAACTTTTAGCTGTGTTAATTTCTTAATTGGAGCTAATTTGTTCTGAACTGAGTGTAAAATTAGTGCCCTGGAAATTGGGGATCTGTTTGAAAAATCCTGCCAGCTCTGGAGACAGAAGAAGCACAACCACACTCTTGATACTAGTCTAGTAACTCCATATTATCCAGTCAGACAGCGTGTGAAAGGTAAAGCAGCATGTCGTAGAGGTCAGAGCGAGTACAGAGGTAGCAGGAGGCGTGTATATATGTCATAGTGTCATAGAGGTAGCTAGTGGCTAGTAGGTACCGTGAGTGGTCCTAAATCCGACAGCCCTGCCTAAATCCGACCCCCCAAATAACTTCTATGAAAAAAATTTCTATGTTTACAAACATTCCCTTTCCAAGTTCGACAATAAACTATTGCAAGAACTTTCGAAACAAAACATCTAACAAGATAACTTTAATGTCAAGATGTCAATTATAATGTGATCGAAAAAGTGCGAGTTGTAAAAATAATTACTATTATTCTTAATCTGTTGTTCGTGTTTGAAACGTGTAACAATTTTGTAATAAAAAATTATGTTTTGTATAAGAAGAAGCAATACTGTACACCTTTCCCGTAATTCGTAAAACTAATGTGCGCGCATTATTTTGATGCTCTCCACCGTTTGGTTTGGTCTCTGGAGGTAAACAAACCTGTTTTTGCCTGTGTTCCCTTTATAGGGAAAGTTGTTTTTTTTAAGCTTTTCTTAAGTTCTGTCGAACAAAATCCCCTCAAATTTTAGTATGTTCAATCTATTCACGATATTAATACCACCCTGAAAATATTTTGCCAAAAGAAGACACGTCGCTGTCAAATCCCACTTTCCCTACGCAGGCAAAAACCCGTTCGGAACATTTGGCGAGTTCCTGTACGCGGCCGCAATCAAAAAAATCATAACCACACTCATAAAAAAATTGTGTTTGTGTCTTTTTTTACCGTTTTTTGCCTAGATGATATAGCAAACATAGTAAGTATAAGCAGACTGTGCCTTTAATTGGCTGTAAAAAAATTATGCGTCGGCAAAAATTTCCTCAACTTTCAACAATGATAAAACACACCTATTTAAAAAAAATTAACCAGCGCATTTTTCATCTTTCTACTTCTTCATCTTCCATGAAGCTCTCAAAGTTAAATAGAATTAAGCACATAAGATATTCTTATAATTGTGAAATGTTGTTCGCGCTTTCGCTACGGTGGAGTGCATGACGTAACTCGCGCGGCAACAAACTCGCCTTCTGTTGGCTGGTCATATTGGCCGTTTTGGCGTTACAGGACCCTGCCGACGCACCGGACTGTCCGGTGTATTTGTCCGGTGGCAAAAAGTATCCTTTCGCTACACCGGACGCAATAAGTCCGGTGCCAGTCCGGTGTTGCATACAGGGAATTTTGGACGCCGGACATTTACGAAACAAAAAATTAAGAAACACCGGACGCATCGGACTGGTCATTTCCGGTGTTTTGATTGTCCGGTGGAAAAAAATATCCTTCTTCAACACCGGACATCCGACTTCCTTAAGTCCGGTGTAGAGATTGTCCGGTGGTAAAAAAAATTCTCATTTTACACCGGACTTTCGCGTGTCCGGTGTTCGTTAAGTCTGGTGCGTCGGCAGGGTCCTGGCGTTACCACCCTCGAAGCAGTGGGCGCCTTCGTCATTCCGCAACTCTGTCCACCATTTTAAATGAGTTAACAATGGATCCAAAAGGGCGCCCTCATCAAGAAAGATCATTTGCTTTGGTCTCCGGCTTTGGGAAGCAGTAAGGTTTTCGATTGTTTTCGATGGAAAATAGTAAGAAACTTAAGTTTACAAGTGCCATTCAGTTTTTGCTGGCTGATAGAATGGCAGGATCCTGGATGGTTTCCCTAACTGCCGTTTTTTACCTCCCAAACAATTTTATACACAACGGTGGAGTGCACATTTTCCCGGTCCATTTCTGAGAAATTTGAATTACGGGATTTGTTTTTATTTTAGTTTGTATCTTTGAAAGACCCCATCTGATTTAGGACCACTCAAGGTAGCAGCTGCCTGTGGGGTTGACCCAACCCTGGACCCTTTTCCTTTAGTAGCAGGACCCTGCCGACGCACCGGACTGTCCGGTGTATTTGTCCGGTGGCAGAAAGTATCCTTTCGCTACACCGGACGCAATAAGTCCGGCGTCAGTCCGGTGTTGCATACGGGGAATTCTGGCCGCCGGACATTTATGTTTTGATTGTCCGGTGGAAAAAAGTATCCTTCTTCGACACCGGACAACCGACTTCCTTTAGTCCGGTGTAGAGACGGTCCGGTGGTAAAAAAATTCTCATTTTACACCGGACTTTCGCGTGTCCGGTGTTCGTTAAGTCCGGTGCGTCGGCAGGGTCCTTTAGTAGCCTGCTCAGCAGGAACAGGTGGATGGGAGCCATAACCTAATGTGTAATGAGCTGAAATTGAAGTGAAGGATTGTAAGACATAGAATAATAGAACATAAAGATTTTACCTATACCTCTTTAGATGTGTGATGTTTATGAAAGGTGACGCAATCACAGTAGTAGTAGCAGCAGTAGTACGTCTGTAGGTAGTAACCTAAACCAGCCAGTTTCGCGGGGTTTCTTATTACTTTCTCCAGCCTCTAAAACAAAACGATATATGTGGTCTTTTGATGTATTATTATTATCTATATATTAATAGCGGTGCTTTGTGTGTCTGTGTGTCACCACTTTCGTTTTCGCTTTGTTTGTGTTTTAGAATTATGACTTTTAGTCTCTTGCTCCACAAATTTGTTCCATTGGATTCGCGCCATTGGCAAAAGATCGGATAGAGCTTGGTTTAGACTTTATTCAGCCTTTGTTTTGAAATTTAAGGCCCATCTATATTTTAGTAATTTTAACTTCCAGAACTTCTGCCCAGAGTTGTCTTTTTCTCTCTTCTTTTGTTTTAAATGTTTTCGAATGTATTTAACGATTATTTATAAATGACATTCGAATTCTTTTCAAAACAAAACAATTTCATTTCATAGAAAAGAATATTTCAAAAGTAAATCAAACATAAAAATCAAAAAGTTTGTGGACAACACAGCATTCAAAGGACGATATCAAGCATAAGAATACGGTGGCTTCTTAGTGCCATAAAAATGTGCGCGTTTATTTTTTACTTTTGCGCAATTTTTTTTTATATTAAAAAATGAATCGCTTTTTTACAATTTTAATCCAATTTCATTATTAATGTTTTGTGAAAATACTTTTGTAAAAAATTAGGTTGCATTTGCATGCATTTTTGATTGCATTTAAAGAACTAACAGCACTGTCAGATAACACACCTATATCTAACAGTGCTGTCAGATAACACACCCATATCTAAGAGCACTGTCAGATAACACTCCCATATCTAACAGCACTGTCAGATAACACTCCCATATCTAGCAGCACTGTCAGATAACACTCCGACATCTAACAGCACTGTCAGATAACACCCCAATATCTAAGAGCACTGTCAGATAACACTCCGATATCTAACAGCACTGTCAGATAACACTCTGATATCTAACAGCACTGTCAGATAACACCCTGATATCTGACAGTACTGTCAGATAACACCCCAATATCTAACAGCACTGCCAGATAACACTCCGACATCTAACAGCACTGTCAGATAACACCCCAATATCTAAGAGCACTGTCAGATAACACCCCAATATCTAACAGCACTGTTAGATAGCACTCCGATATCTAACAGTGCTGTTAGATATCGGAGTGTTATCTGACAGTGATGTTAGATATTGGGGTGTTATCTGACAGCACTGTTAGATATGGGAGTGTTATCTGACAGTGCTGTTAGATATGGGAGTGTTATCTGACAGTGCTGTTAGATATCGGAGTGCTATCTGACAGTGCTGCTAGATATCGGAGTGTTATCTGACAGTGCTGTTAGATATCAGAGTGTTATCTAACAGTGCTGTTAGATATGGGAGTGTTATCTGACAGTGCTGTTAGATATCAGAGTGTTATCTAACAGTGCTGTTAGATATCGCAGTGTTATCTAACAGTGCTGTTGAGTGTTATCTAACAGTGCTGTTAGATATCGCAGTGTTATCTAACAGTGCTGTTAGATATCGGAGTGTTATCTGACAGTGCTGTTAGATATTGGGGTGTTATCTGACAGTGCTGTTAGATATCGGGGTGTTATCTGACAGTGCTGTTAGATATTGGGGTGTTATCTGACAGTGCTGTTAGATATGGGAGTGTTATCTAACAGTGCTGTTAGATATTGCAGTGTTATCTAACAGTGCTGTTAGATATCGCAGTGTTATCTAACAGTGCTGTTAGATATCGGAGTGTTATCTGACAGTGCTGTTAGATATGGGAGTGTTATCTAACAGTGCTGTTAGATATGGGAGTGTTATCTGACAGTGCTGTTAGATATCGCAGTGTTATCTAACAGTGCTGTTAGATATCGCAGTGTTATCTAACAGTGCTGTTAGATATCGGAGTGTTATCTGACAGTGCTGTTAGATATTGGGGTGTTATCTGACAGTGCTGTTAGATATCGGGGTGTTATCTGACAGTGCTGTTAGATATCAGAGTGTTATCTAACAGTGCTGTTAGATATCGCAGTGTTATCTAACAGTGCTGTTAGATATCGGAGTGTTATCTGACAGTGCTGTTAGATATTGGGGTGTTATCTGACAGTGCTGTTAGATATCGGGGTGTTATCTGACAGTGCTGTTAGATATCAGAGTGTTATCTGACAGTGCTGCTAGATATCAGAGTGTTATCTAACAGTGCTGTTAGATATCGGAGTGTTATCTGACAGTGCTGTTAGATATTGGGGTGTTATCTGACAGTGCTGTTAGATATTGGGGTGTTATCTGACAGTGCTGTTAGATATTGCAGTGTTATCTAACAGTGCTGTTAGATATCGCAGTGTTATCTAACAGTGCTGTTAGATATCGGAGTGCTATCTGACAGTGCTGCTAGATATGGGAGTGTTATCTAACAGTGCTGTTAGATATCAGAGTGTTATCTGACAGTGCTGTTAGATATTGGGGTGTTATCTAACAGTGCTGTTAGATATCGGAGTGCTATCTAACAGTGCTGCTAGATATGGGAGTGTTATCTGACAGTGCTGTTAGATATCAGAGTGGTATCTAACAGTGCTGTTAGATATTGGAGTGTTATCTGACAGTGCTGTTAGATATGGGAGTGTTATCTAACAGTGCTGTTAGATATGGGAGTGTTATCTAACAGTGCTGTTAGATATCAGAGTGTTATCTGACAGTGCTGTTAGATATTGGGGTGTTATCTAACAGTGCTGTTAGATATCGGAGTGCTATCTAACAGTGCTGCTAGATATGGGAGTGTTATCTGACAGTGCTGTTAGATATTGGGGTGTTATCTAACAGTGCTGTTAGATATCGGAGTGTTATCTGACAGTGCTGTTAGATATGGGAGTGTTATCTAACAGTGCTGTTAGATATGGGAGTGTTATCTGACAGCACTGTTAGATATGGGAGTGTTATCTGGCAGTGCTGTTGTTAGTTCTTTAAATGCAATCAAAAATGCATGCAAATGCAACCTAATTTTTTACAAAAGTATTTTCACAAAACATTAATAATGAAATTGGATTAAAATTTAAAAAGGCGATTCACTTTTCAACATAAAAAAAATTGTGCAAAAGTAAAAAAAAAAAACGCGCACATTTATATGGCACTAAGGAGCCACCGTAGATTATCACCCTGGTGTGTAAGCTGGCTTGTTTTGAATTTTGAGATTGATATTTTTTCCCCATCATCTTTGATCACGTGATCAAAATCCACGTCAGAGAATGGTCAATAAAATCGGGGAACTCAATGCGCACTCATTTGGAAGGGCAATGTAACGTTACCCAGCTAAATTAATGTACATTACTGTAAAAAAAACTGAATTCATAATTCTGCCTGATTAGATCAATCGTCAAAAGTATTAGTGCTATTATAATAAAAAGTGGAAATTCTAGTTTAGATTTCTAAAATGGTTCTGCTATCTCCAACACTAAAATTAGGGCTGAAATTTGATAAGTAATTATTAACTGTTTGCGTAGCCCTTCGACTTAAAGTTCGAGCATCTTCTCACTTTTATACTAGGGTAAGCATTTATTTTTCTCTGGAGGGGCTGTCTGGTTGGTATTTTACAGACCAGAATGTAAACTTGACTGAAATCATGTTTCGACTGGTTGACTTTTTTCCGCTGAAGAGTGATTTGTCGAAGAAAAGAGATCAGTAACAGAATATATTCGTTCCCGTGAGTAGTATTTGGCACTTTGCAGAACGATCTGTAAAATACACGTTCATCACCTGCTGGAACTCAGGAAATACTGGAGCTTTTGAAATTCTTCCTAGTCATAAATATTGACCATCTAAGACAGTGTGCAAAATTTTACAGATCGGTCCGTATCCTACCTGAAATACTCACTCTCAGCACCAACACCACTCGTCTGATTTTGCTGAAATTTGACCGCAAATAATAAGTCAATAACATTTACTAATCAGTCATTGCAGTATCCTAGGGCTGATTTAAGGGCTTATTTGGAACTACCTTACAAAATTCGAGCAAAAAAATTAAATGAAACAAGTTAGAGAATATTTTCGGTATTTTCAAGAATGATGACGTCATCAGGTGACAATGGCAATCAATGATGGTAGAATTTTTACCAAAGATGCCAAAAACCTCATTCCCTGCGTATTATCGGCTTTTTGATGCTTACTGATGGCGCGGCGCTAGATAATAATCAATCAGCAACGTAAATCAGTAACGTAAGTAAAGGATGGAATACACCGGGACGAGGTTGAGATGCCAATTCATATTTCGTGCACACTTACAAGATTTAAAGTCAATAGACCTTTTCATAAATTACGTCACGAACATCACTTGCCTCGTATTCCTCGTATTTCCATGATGATCATATTCCTTGAGACATTAAATGATTTTTTTATGAATAGAAAGTAGTTGTAATAAAATCCGCTGGGCAATAAATTCAAAACGAGGCAAGAGATGTTTGTGACGTAATTTATGAAAAGATCTGTTGGATAAATATTTCAAAAGTTATCAAAAAATCCATAGATGCTCGAAAGGTTAAAACAATGAAAGCAATGTGTTTTTGACGACGGATTGAATTTAGCGTTTTCTTTGTTTTCGAGTGGTATATTTTTTTTAATATAGCAAAAAAATTTCACTTTCATCCTGGAATTTGTATAAAAACAAGACGAGCCAACTAAGGCCCGCACAATTTAGGTAGGATTTAGCAGCTTCAAATCCTACGTAGGAAATTCGCTTTTAGCCCTTCGGGATTTTACTTCATTTAGTTGAAGGTTTCAACTTTGATTTCTGTCAATAAAAAGGCTTTTTTATAAGAATACACTTTATAAGAATGTCCATGATAAAAATGGCCAAAAAATTAAGAAT
The DNA here is from genome assembly GCF_902728285.1 of Clytia hemisphaerica. NCBI lineage: Eukaryota > Metazoa > Cnidaria > Hydrozoa > Leptothecata > Clytiidae > Clytia > Clytia hemisphaerica. Next base: position 198,598 of record NW_027104532.1, read on the forward strand.
AATGCTAAGAATATCACCATCATGGAATTTTGCTATTCAAGCTAAGAATGCCATTTTTAGAGCATTTTCAATTAAAAATTGTCAATTACCCTCAAGTAAGGCTCACTCCTTTCACAAAAATGCCATTTTATTCTTTAGACGTTTGTACTAAATGTTAAATCTAGTCTGAAGTAGGATCCCAACCTAAGAATGCTGTAAGAATATTTTAGGATGATTTTCCCAAAAAAACTAAAAATATCCATGACGAAATGGATTTACACCATTCTTATAAAAAAAAGCGTGTAACCTATTTGCACATTGACTTTTCTTGGCATTGAGAAAAGGCCAAATAGTTGACAGGATGTGTTTCGACTATCAGAGAAAGGTCTTGTGATTTGAAAATAACTTACTCTATCGAAGCAGGATTCTTCGGCTACGAAACCAACCTCGCGAGCCAGGGCGAATCGTTGGCGGTCAGGCGGCAAAAGTGAGGGCGGGGGATGGCCAGACGATTAGGCCCTGGTACAGGCCAGAAAAAATGTTCTGAATTCGTGAATTTTCTGATGGGCGAAATTTGGATGAGTTGAAGTTGATTCGTGATTGGAGAAACAACGAAGCTGGAACGTACAGCGGTGCTCAGCAGTTGGTTGTTTGGGATAGGGTTTGACTTTCATGACGTTCATGTTATTCAATACTCAATCAAGTTTTTATGCAGATCCTGGCTTTTGAGTGCAAAAATAGCATTTGAAAGGTCAAAATTTAAATGGAAATGATGCAAGTAGGAAGTAAGTTACAGGTATAATCTATTATTTTCTACTACAAATCATTTTTTTCAAGATTTTTTTAGCCACAAATGTTTGCATTCAGTTCTCAAAACTTCAACTGTAGAGTCCCAACCCCCTGTCCTTTTTTTAGATTTGAGCCAGAAATAGTTCTTATTTTGCAAATATCCATTTACACATCTATTGTCCAGTAAGTTATACAAAATGAAGGAACACATCAGTTGCCAGCTCAGTTTAAAATTCAACTCTCTGTGTGTCAAGACAAGCAAGAAAAGAAAGAAGTTAATTCATTGTTTAAGGTGGCCATCCACTGGAAATTGAAAAATCGACCCTTTGACTTTAAATGTTGATTACTCAATAACTAAAAATGATATGGGCTTGAAACTTCCAGGTATTGTTATTTATGACCTAAAGTTAATATTAAAAAAAAAATTAAAAAAAAAAATTGGAAGACGGGGGTTTGGTACGACTTTTCAGAAAAATCAAAATAATCTTGTGTCAACGTTTTAGAGAAAACTACAAATACTTGGTAAATGATTTTTGGTATGTAGAGGCACTTTAGGACAAAGAATGGAATGAGCGAAAAATTTTTTTGAAAAATCCAAAATCCGGGGGTAAAAGCCAAAAAAACAGTTTTTTCAAAATATGAGATCTGGAGTTAGTAAAATCTGAAAAATCCTTCGCTCATTCCACAGCCCTCATAGATGTGCAAATACCCTGAAAAAATCAGACCAATCGGACAACTAGATCCTGAGATTTTTCCGCCACAGTGATTGGGAACCACCGCATTTGCGTTTTGAGAAATCGTGCTTTTAAAACATAAATTGCGGTTAAATGAAAAGATTATAGTTTTCAATAGGGATTTTTTATGATTTGAGCCTTATAAGGGAGTTTTCTACATTATTTCAAAGGAAATAAGGATTTAAAACTATTTACAGTGAAAATTTTGGCCAATTTGAGTGACATTTTGATCATTTCGAGAAAACCGCAAAACTTTGAAAAAAGACCGTAAAACTCATTTTCACCATGAAAACCACCCCGAAATGTAAATAACAATGCCCACATTCATTGTAAGACTATTTTGGACTATTCCTATCAGCAGGGATTAAAAACTAAATCAATTAAGTTAAAATATTCATTCAAAAAGCTCTGGAACTGAAGACTCATTTTCGTGTTTACAGGGCACTTTCACTTTCACTTTCATGCCATCGCTGAAAGCATAATGAAACCGCCAAAATCTAATCCCACACAGTTGAAAAAGTAATTTGAAGATGATTGTGTTGTTTTCTAAGAGATTCCTGGCAAAAAAACATTAAAATAGCACCCAAAAAAGAATAAACAAGCAAACTAAAGTTCTACATACCTTTGGCGCACTACACAACAACCGACCGTGCTCTTAATCAGTCTTAATCAAAAGAAATCACAAGTTACATCATGATTAAATATTCCTTAGAGTTTTACAAACCTCCTTGTATAATAAGAGAACCATAAAACATCATTTACAGCAACAAATGTGGATGAAACACTCAGCAAAAGTCAGTGAGCTTCATCCTCCAAAATTGTCCAAAAACCATCTTTAAAATTCGAGGGCGGTCATTGTTTACAAAGTTTGAAAACTGAATATGGGTACACCAAGCGACTTCAAACCTTCTAGAAATGTTTCTAGCGACTTGAAGACGACCCGTAAAGATTTTCAAGCCGTTTGAGCAGCTAGAGAAGGTAGAATTGCTGTTTTACTAACGGGCGGGAAACAGGGCGTCCATGGGCGAAGCATTAAAAGCTTAAAGGTAGGTATTTTAAAACCTAAAATTTTCTGCTTATTCTTTACTTTTATGAATTGAAATTTTCAGAGGTTGTTCCAGAGAAGTTATACTTGACTTTAAGCCAAAAAAATAAAAAACCACCAAAAAAGTATCACTATTTTCAAACTCAGTGGATGGCCACCTTAAAAAATTTGAATAAGTACAGATCAAATAATTGAATATAAACATGTAGTTTTGAATTTATGTTTTTTGGATGGCATCTACTGTGGCTGTGAAAAAAGATACGCCAACCAAGACATATGCAAGAAGTGCAGATCCAAAAAGCAAAGATGGTTGTAGATTATGTGGAGAGACAAAGTCACGGTATCAAAAGATTTTTTCCAAAATAGGACAGCACGAAAAGAATCTAGAATTCAAAATTGAGCAATGTTGTGGTGTTGTTGTAAAAAGTGATGATGAATTACCTGACAAAATTTGTACTGTCTGTGAAACCTCTCTTGAAAGAGCCTTTTTATTTTCAGAACAAAATGCCAAAAAGTTAACGATCAAAATCTCACTTCAACTAAGAGGTGTCTCAAACCAACAGATATTGTGTCATCGCCGTCTAGGAGACCAGCACCTAATAAAAAGCTAAAGTTTGATGAAAAAAGTTCTGATACTGATGATAATTTTGTAAGCATTGAAAATGCTATCTCAACAAAATTAATAGAGCTAGATTCCATTGATCCATGTCGTATTGCATCGTTAATTGTTGGTTCATGTAAAAACACGTTTTTGCAAATTCAAAGACTGATTGTGCAATCTATTCAAACTAAGCTCAATCATTTATGTAAGCGTTCAGGAAATGGATCTTATCTCTACAACAAGGATTTTGATTCTATAGCTACAACACAAATGAATGTTATTTTTGAAGAATTTTTGAATAACTTTCCATTCCTTGTGAAAGTTTTAACAGCAATGTCATCTAGAAAGTATGAGATTACAGAGGATTTGAAGCCAAAATTTGCACTTATATACAGCATTCTTTTAAGTTCAAGATGGCATGAACTTAGCTATTTTAAGCGTATCACCACTGTCTTGTTGATTGAAGGAGGATGTAGTAAAAAAGTAAGTTTTTTATCCATGGGAAGTAATTTTGTGCTGAACTAAATTTTTGCATTTTAGATATCAAATTGACATCAAGTTAAAAAATTCCAAAGAAATTTAAAAAAGATTTCCAACTAATATTTCTAGAGCTCTCACTGTATGAGGAGGAATTCAAAAATAAATTTCAGTAAAAGATGAATTCTTGCTATAAGATTACTTTTCACCTATGTACTTTGTATTTGAAGACTAAGCGCCCATCTATAACGTCAAAAAGCTTATCGCCCTGGGTACGAGGTTGCTACGAAACCCATTAAATTACAAGCTCAAAAAGCTAGACACGAGACTCCTGGATGGGAAATGAAGCCACTTATTTCCCTTTCTATACGCCTGAACCGCTTGACAGTGGAAGGGTGTGGCATAATTCCACTTTGGGTACGAAGCAGGACAGTGGAAGGGTGTGGCATAATTCCATTTTGGGTACGAAGCAGGACAGTGGAAGTGTGTGGCGTAATTCCAATTTGGGTACGAAGCGGGACAGTCGACAATCGCCGTCTTGGGTATGAAGCGGGACCACAGATATCTGTAAAGCCCGAAGGGCTAGATTTGCAGCTTTGTTCAAAAAGTGAAGCTCATCTTTGGAAGGATTTCCTACCAGAGTCACGTGACTAAAATATGCAATTTCACCGGTTTGAGAGATGTGAAATAGCGTTTGCCGCCTAATTTTTTTGATATCGCGCTCCGAAAACAATCAAAATGCTAGATCCTATCCATCGGCACGAAATTTAAAAAGTCAAATTTTAGCTTCACTTTTTTTTGCTGGAGAAAGCTTAAAGCTGCAAATCTAGCCCTTCGGGCTTAGATATCTGTGAGCGGGACAGTCGAAAGTCGTCGTTTTGGGTGCGACGCGGGACAGTCGAAAGTGACGGAAAATTTTTTGGTCTGTAAAATTGTTGTTGGGCGCGAAGTGGGACAGTCGCTTTCACTGTCCCGGTTATACCCATGTACCACGCTAACCCGACCTGATCCTCAAATTCTTATCAAGGTCTTTGATTGTTTTGATACCTTCTCCACTTTCGGAGAGAAGAAGTTTCAAATTAGAATTCTTTTAATAAAAAAAGAAGTCAGATGAAGGCAAAAAAGGCAACCCGTTAAAAATTTACAAGGATAAAAAATAGATAGATAAATAATAGATATCAAATACCTAAAACGTCTATGATTCGTGATTTTTTACACGATGATAGAGATGTCTAAAATCGTTCGTTTGTTGATTAAGTTCATCTTTGGTTACCTCTTCATCTGACCGTTTCTCGATTCCTTTGTCCGCCATCCGATTCCTCATTTCGTCTTCAAGTTTAATACGTCTCCATTTCGCGCGACGGTTTTGGAACCACGTTTTCACTTGCCGTTCAGATAAATCAATCGAGCGCAGCGAGCGTGCAAGTTGTTTTCGTTCTTGAGGTGAAACATATTTTTGAACGCTAAAAACACGTTCCAGTTCCGTTGATTGTGTATGTGTAAATCGAACTTGCCCTCCTTTGCGATTTCCTTCATCACTCTCATCATCTCGAATATGTGATTTGAAACGCCTGCTGTGACCACTAAGGAGCGACGGATATGCTATAAAGTAAGAAGAAAATTGACATTAGGTTTAATGGCACCAGAGAAATTTACACCTACATCACAACACTTGACACTTTTTTATCATATTAGACCATAAACGTAAATTGTTCGTGATATGCCAATATGAAAGGTCATTTAATATCAAATACAAAGTTATAGACAGGGATTATGTAGGCATTCGACACTTCATTGGAAAGTTATGACGTAATGTTTACTTTACATACCTCCTCGTTCCTCGTGAAGTGAATTCCAATAATATCGAAAAGCATGATTAGGATTTTCCGAATACATTCTCCGTGCGACCGCGTTTCTTCGTTCGGCGCCTTCACGCATCATTCGATCAAGGAACCAGTTTTCGAGAGATGGTTTCGAGGACGGGGGAGGTGACCATGACGAGGGCAGAGCTGATGGTGAAGGAATCATATCAAGTTCGCTTGACGAAGAAAATGTTGGTCTTTTGGTTGGTAATGTTGGCGGAAAGAGAGGGTTGGGGCGGAATTTCATGTCGTGATCGTTGTTGAAAGTGATTTTCGTACACCCAATGTTCCGTTAATCGATGTCGACTTTCTAATAACGGTAAATCATCATCAGGACGATTGATTTTGCCACCGCAACACTCTGTTCCTCTTATTTTTTGTTCTGTAAAATAATCACTCTTCCAAGATTCGAACGAAGAATCTTTCTTTTCGTTGTTGAGAGCTCGTAAGTCTTCGATCGATGGTTTCGATTCTTTACGTAAAATATTTTCTATACTAAAATGCGATGTTGATGGCATCCTGTCAGTAAGCGTTGTCATGTCTTGAGAACTTGACCGTACTAAGGCGCGATGAAGACTGATGATTCAAATTGAAGTGCTTCTCTAATATATAACCTTTTTGATTGTTTGGTTTGCGTGTGTTGAGCGAGACCAAATAAATACAACAAAAAAATGTCTTTTGATGAATTTGTCGCAGTTATTGATGGTAGCGTGTTTGTGTAGCGGCGCTCAAGTACATTTTGATTGAGTTATTTCGTCATTTTGTCATTCAAAAAGAACTTTTCTTGTGTATGTTTGTTTATTAAAACAATAACAATGTCTATTGTCTTTTTCCTCTCATTTTGATTGGATGTTGGGACAATACAATCCTTTTGTTTAGTTGTTGAGCGATGTGAGCCTATAACAACAAATAATGTGAGAATTAAAGATTGTATCAAAATTGTTCGAAATAAGAATCAATACATAATCTATGAAAATGGTTTCAATATTTAGTAGAAGGGAATTAGGTGAATAAACGCCCTAACCGGAAAAAAATACATATAAAGCTGAAATTTTGCACAGAGTTAGGGGAAGGTCTTGGGAACCTCCCATTAAAACCCCCCACCTTCAGCACCTTGGCGTCACGAGCTATGACGTCATAATTCATAATGGCTGCGATAAAATTTGTCCAAATTTCAAATTGTTCAAACATAGGCATATTATATACCGTTGGGAAGCTTATTGAATTCTGAACAACTTTTTTGTCTACGAAATTTTCTAAAAATGTACTGAATGTGAGTAAATTGGACTTAAAGGTCTATGACGTCATCAGGTCAAAAACTTCCGAAATCAAACTTCTTCAAACATGGGCATGTTATATACCGTTGGAAAGCTTGCAGAAAGCTGAACAACATTTTTGCTTACAAAATACCCTATAAATGCACTGAATAACAGTAAATTGAGCCTAAACCTACGGCGTCATAATGAGAAAATTCCATATTAAATTAAGCTAGAGCTTTGTCAAAAGTGATATCAGAGAATTGTCACTTGATAAGACACTTTATTCATCGCTATTCGAAATGAGGAATTTAGAGTACCAAAGCGATTGGGTTCCTGAAAGTTTGGAGATATATGTATTCGTGGACCAACCTTTTCCTTCAAAGCTAAAACAAATCAGCATAGGACAATGTATTACCCAAGCTCTACTTAACCGCATTACATGTACGCTGTTGGTGGAAAGGAAGCCATTAAAAATATGGAGAAAACAATTGCTACTTTTTCAACCAGTCTCTCCGAAAAATCGCGTACTGCAAAGCTTTGGCGGTCATATATTGACTACGTTAAGGTTGTCAAGGAATTCATAGTTGCTGAAAGGAGCTGCAATTGGTACCTACACGTCAAAGCAATCAAGAAGATGCAGAACCTTTTTGCTGCGACAGGTCACCGCAACTATGCCAAATGCTCGAGAATATACGTCCAAGAAATGAACGAAGTGCTAGCCTCAAGTGATTGGCTGAGGAAACAATTCGAAGAAGGATGCTACGCCGTTAGACGATCGAACAGGTTTTGGTCTGATTTAGTCATCGAACAAACGTTTATGAGGTCAATCAAGTGTTCAGGTGGTTTGACTAGGGGACGCGGTTTTGGAGAAAATGTCCGCAATCTATGGACAATGAGCGCTGGTTTCAGCGCCACAGTCCACGAATCAATGGTCCAACTATCAAGCGTCAAAGTTGGCTCAGCTGATCAAAACATTGACATGGGAATAAATCGCCGAAACAAAGACCAAGATTATTGCCAGAAGTTTTACGAATGGATCGAGGTCAGGAATCCGTTCAACATGGTCGACAGCAACCTCTACTCGTTTTCAACCGGGTGCATTTCAGTCAAAGGCAAGGACAGGGTGAATTGCGAGGAAGCCGAGACTATAGGAGAGAGCATTCAAAAGAAACTGGATGGCGTACGATTTTTATTGAAGGAAAGATTCTGAAAAAAGATCTTATCGTCAACCTAGATGCCTTGACAAATAGCACAGCAGATGAGGGATGTGTTCTTCACAAGACTTGCTGCGATTGCAGAACGAGAGGAAAATGTGGAGCAGTACTTCGACTACGAATTAAATCACCAACCACTTTCGTTGTTCAAGAATGGTTTAATGCGGAAGCCCGAAAAATCTGCGCTCAAAAAAACATGTACTAGCAGATAAAGACGCCGTCACTATGAAACCGTCGAATGTGAAATATGTGTTGGATGGTGGAGTCCCGTGGAGTAAAGGAATGAAGTTCAAGAGCATTGCTGATGCGTTCTTGTCTTACGTGAAGAGACATTACGGGTGTGCAAAGATCGTATTCGATGGTAGACGATGTTATCGTCCGTTACAGTGATAGTAAAGGCGGGAAAAAATGGCGGTATGGCGTTATGGCGGTATACGGAAAAAAATCGGCGGGAGAGTTTCGAAGAAACGGACTGGCAACTCTACCGACTGTTAACTCTTTTCGGCAAAAAAACCCGTTTGCGAATTTTCTTCGGCTTTGGGCTTTTTTCTTAGATAGTGATTCGTCTTAGACTATAACATAGTCTAATTCGATGGGTGCCAATGATCCAAATTCAATTGAAGGAAACGAGCACATAAGAAGATCGTCGAAAGGCTCATCTCGTGACATTCAGGTGATAGCAAAAATAAAGTGCTTTACTCGAAGGAGCAGTTTCTCTCGAACAACCACAATAAAGTACCCTGAGTATCAGAGGTTAAGTTTTCAAAGAAAATAGTAACCTCTGAAGACAAATAATAGAAATTTTATCGCGCATGTGTCAATCTAATCACTGTAGAAAAATCAAAGATGAAGAGCAAATATTACCATATTAATGTCTAGCAGACTGTATCAGTATGCAGTTTACTATTTACGAATTCCCCAGAAACCTCCAAGTGTAGTTGAAATGAGTTTATTTCGAAAGAAATCTTTTACATGATCCCCAAATGTATAACAGTAATTACTAAACTTTTAATTATGGAAATGTCACTTTTAATTGAATCGAAATAATAGACGGACTTTATGTTATGATTCTCTATCACTGGCTGCGTTTAGACCAACTGGCATTTGTAATTTGGCATTTGCTCATGAGGGATTCGATTTTAATAGCTTTTCCATTGTATTTTCTGTCATTGCATTTAAGGAATCGTCTTTTTAGAGTCATTACTGAAAAGGTGATTCCCTCAAGTTCAACTTTGATAGATACAATGAAAAGCATGGAATTTCTCAAAAACTGCAGTCATTAAGACTGAAACTTTTTGCCGTAGGGCTAGGCTATGGCAAATCTTGCAAATTTTACAATTTATAGAAAGAACTGAATAAAAAACGTGCAAATACTTTAAAAAATCAAAAATGTCATTTTTTCTCTTTGTTTTGGTTCCTTTGTTTTATTTGAAATGCCAGAAAAGGGGATTCCTTTGCTCAAAATGGCATTTCAAATGCCAACGAAATGCCAACACGCTGGCATCATTAGGCATTTGACAAACCGAACAATTGCGCGGAACAATATAATTCAAAAGAATACTGCAAGCAATTACTAATGCCAGGCAGCCACTGACTCTTTTTACAAAGCATTGATGACTTTTTGTAAGTTGTGTTTTCAACGACGGGAATAAAAATATCGACTATGACGCTCATCCAAGATCTTGGATGGTCGTCATGGTTACTTTTGTCTTCGCTGATTGCGCGATGAATAGAATCTCGATTCGTCGGCACAGCGTAAATATATGATTTTGAGCTGTGCTTTTCACGGTAACAATAAAGGCCAATTGATCAATTTATTACAAGATGTACTTCAAGCGAATGGCCACATCGTCAAAGTTTGCAAAGGTGATGCTGATGCAACAATTGTAAGAGAAGCATTAGATACCGTTCTTGAAACAAACACAGTTGTGGTAGCTGCGGATACTGACGTCGCAATCATGGTTCTCTATCATTGGAAAGACACAGATATGACAAGTTCGACATTTATCTTTTGCAAGAAAGTTTTTCAAGATACTGGAGTATCAAACTTGCATCGAAGATGTCAAAGAAAAATCGAAAATCGAAGATGTCAAAGAGCACTTACTGTTCATTCATGCATGGTCTGGATGCGACTCAACATCAATGATATTTGGGAAGGGGAAACCATGCTTCCTTAATCTCGTCCGCAAGTCGAAGAAAATACAAGCTGCTTCCAGAAATATGACAGATGTTTGGGCAGATCAAGCAACCATTGGAAACATTGTTGTTGATGTCTTTGTCGAGTTGTATGGTGGAAAGATAGATTCTTTGTTAAGACAACTGCGGTAAGCTCTACTGTAAATTAATAATTCGAAACCTTTTCACTAATAACACTATACCAAAGGCCCGTCTGTTTAATTGATTGCCAACTGATTTCAAAGACGAACCTATAGCAATTTTACTTAAAACAGAAATTTTTTTTTTCAGCTACAACAAATATCAGGAGATGTTGGCGAATGGATTGATTGAGCCTGAGAAAGTTCCACCATCTGAAAGGAGTGCATACCATTATGGGTTGAGAGTGCATATTCAAATAATGCAATGGCTGTTGCTTGACGAGGACGACGAGACATTTATTCTGACAGAGTGGGGATGGGTCCGAACAGATGATCACCTTCGCCCGATCCCGACTGACAAGGTTATAGCCCCTCCTGAAATTCCTAAAGTCATCCGCTGTAAATGCAAGTCAACCTCAGAGAATCAATGTGGAACGAATCTTTGTTCGTGCAGGAAAAACGGTTTGAAGTGCATGTCTTCGTGTGGTGATTGTCATGGAGAGAATTGCACTAACAAAAGAGTAAGTATTAACTATACCCATCAAAGAGAAGACAAAGTAATATATGTTGCAGAAATTTACGACTAAAATCTCAGACTAGACAATCTACACGAGACAAATAAATAGTGAAGATATATATTATTCTTTCCATTCGTTAACTTCTTCAGCTGGTGGATCAATATGATGAAGGTGAAACAGAGGAAACCAATCCCCAACATATGATGATGAACATGGAAACGTCTTCAAAGATATTTTTGAGTGAAAGAAGTTTTTAAATTCTAAAACGTTGTCTGAATTTATTGGACAATACCCTTCGATAATCTAATATTGAAAATAACCAAAATAAACGACCAACCAAAATTTCTCTTAAAATTAGGTCATAGCTTTAGGCTCAATTTACTGCTATTCGGTGCATTTACAGGGTTTTTTGTAAGCAAAAATGTTGTTCAGTTTTCTGCAAGCTTTCCAACGGTATATAATTTGCCTATGTTTGAAAAAGTTTGATTTCGGAAGTTTTTGACGTGATGACGTCATAGACCTTTAAGCCCAATTTACTCACATTCAGTACATTTTTAGAAAATTTCGTAAGCAAAAAAGTTGTTCAGAATTCGATAAGCTTTCCAACAGTATATAATATGCCTATGTTTGAACAACTTAAAATTTGGACAAATTTTATCGCAGCCATTATGGATTATGACGTCATAGCTCCTGACGCCAAGATGCTGAAGGTGGGGGGTTTTAATGGGATGTTCCTATGACCTTCCCCTAACTCTGTGCAAAATTTCAGCTTTATATGTATTTTTTTCCGGTCATAACCTAATTCCCTTCTACTAATTTGTTAAGGCCAAAAAAAAAAGTAGTCTTGTTTCTTGAACTTTTTTTTGGAAAAAAATATATCTCACCCGGCCGCAAATAGAAAAAAACTTTTTTTTTTGTGCAATCGAAGAAAAAAAACTTTTTTTCAAACTGAATATTTCAGACAAGTAAGCTAAAGAACGCAAAACGTTTTCTCAACATTATTTAGTTCTTCGTAGTAACAATATGTATTAGTTGTGCACGAGGCATTATGTGTGCAAAAAATTGTACGCGACGTGTTTACTTCGGGTTTGACTTTTGTTTTTGTTTTTGTGTGTGTGACATTCAAATGTTTTCATTGATTCGAATGTGAATATAATTACCTTAGAGTACAGCTTCTTCTTAAAATTTCGTTTTTTCAAGTAAAGAGACATCGAACTTGGATTATTTTTTCGTACACGTCAATTAGAGTTTTTCTAGGAAAATTGAAAAAAAAAAATATTTTCCGGCCGCCCGGGTGAGATTTTTTTTCGTCACCCGCATTTCCGGAAACAAAACTACTTTTTTTTTTTGCCTAATGATATACAATACAAAGAAGAATGTATTGGAAACCAATGAAAAAATAATTTGAAGGGGTGTGGGTAATCAAGTATCATTTTTACCCCCTGTGTCAAAAAAAAATTGACAAAACCAGAGTAAAAGAGGTCATTTCAGAAAAAAGTTTGATGTGCTGAAATGGCGAAATTACAGTTTCTAAGCCTCAAGCCGTAACCCCCCCCCCCCCGGGCTGAAGTAAGATCTAATAGAAAGTTTTACAGAGTAAGACTGCAATGAAAAAGTTAAGAACATCATAAGAACTGGACAGTCTGAAATTCGAACGGATTAACCAAAGACATCTGAATTCACAATAAATTTAAAATTAGAGCAGGTTTGTTCTACTTGAGGGCTAATTTGTATTCTAATTGAAATAATTTCAAGAACACCATTAAGAACATTTAAGGCGCCAAATTGCCTTTTCCAGCACTCTTAAACTACCCTGACAAAATAAGCAAGTCCCGAAGATTATTCCTATGGGAAAATCTCACACAAAAATGTCGTCAAAAGAATCTAAAACAGTATTTGTCACACTTCAAAAGAGCTTTTCCCGAAAGTTATTAAAAAAATTAACGGAATTCGGATAACTCCCGAGTACAAATAAGATGGCGGAATTGAAACAAGACTATGCGATTTCTCTCTCAACATTCTATTCAATTTGAAGCTAAGGAAACTCTGATGAACTGTTAGATGGTGAGTTCCCTAACAATTTCCCAGCGCTGAAGAAAATGAATGGAAAATATTCAGTGGTACTCGCAAAGGAAAAATAGTATTTTTAGCTTATAATCCAACCATTTTGATGTATGTCCTCATAATTAACTGGGTGGAGAAAAATATTTTGTCCACCCAAAAGCGTATAATAAAAAGCGGCCCCATTTAAATGCAAAGTGGTACTGCGTTAAATGAATGGCGAACACAGTTTATTAAGATGGCTGTCAAATTGTGGAACAACCAAATTTTGAAGAGACTGCCATTCTACCGCTTTTGAAGTGCTAAGCACCTAATCATTCATTCTTGAAAGCATGTATCATACCTGTTTCACGTTTAAGTGGATGGAAGAAAATGTTCCACAAAATGGTTACCACAGAGTGGTCTATTGCTACTTGACTTTGGATGTTTTGTTTTTGTTTTTGGATGCCTCTTATCCATTTTTTTCATCAACAACATTCTTGATTGTGTAATCAACAATTGATTAATTGAGTAATGAAAGAAAAATGCAATTCAATTTCTTCTCACAATATAAACAAACTCGAAATTCAATTTTCAAAAACAAATTAACTGGTCCGTGTAATCCTGTCATTCCTTGGTTGAAAAAACTAAATTCAAAATATCTTCATTTTAACCGTTAACCGCTACAATCTAAGTTACTCGTTAGTTACAATTTACAAGTTACTTACAATTTAAAAGCTACTTACAATTGTGAAATTGAAAAAAAAATCCTAAATTGTAGTCGTTTCAGTAGAATTCATCTCTAAGAATAAAAAGAAAGAAAGAAATTCCACACTTCTTCGTGAGGAGGAACCGGACAGTTTACCAGTTTCCAACCTAACGTTTTTGACGAGACAATGAAATACAATGATACAAAGACAAAAAAACATTCTCAGTTTTAGTTTAACTGGATATGAGAATATTGAAACAAATTTAAATCCCTCTATAACTATACATAATTGATACTGGCATAGGTACCAATAGCAATTAGACTACATCAAAGGGGTACAAAAACCATTTAAAAAGTATTCGAGTCTCTGTAAGGGTTCCAAAATTACGAAAATCAAAAACCGTCTCTCTAAAAAGGTCATAAATTCTTGAAATTTGGACTAAAATTTGAAAATTTTGGCTGAAATTCTAGGGAAATAGTGTGGCAAAAACGTCGAAAAATGGACAAAATTTTACATGCGTCAAATTTGATAATAAAAACGAAAGAATAAACCAAACTCGAACCCAGTCCTTTTGTTCATTCGATTCTGATAGCACTCACGTAAGGATTGGATCAAGCCTATAAGCAAAATAAAAAAGTGGTTCAAGTGGCTGTGGGTATGTATAAGATTGAAGAGGACATTCTTACTTCATTTGTGCCTTTTCCAGAGGCGTCACAGCGTAAGGGCCTGAATATATGTGAAACGGAAAAGGGGAGCTTATTAAGTCTATTTTAAGGGCGTGTGTTTAGATAAAGTAAAATCAACGAAATGAAGTAAAACCCACAACAAGAGAGCTTTGGCTGCAATCTCTTGAGATCTCCTCTCTGCACATTGAGGCTTGCAGTTGACGTTGGCCGGAAACCACATAACGCTTTCGGATGTCCTTTTGAAACAGTGTCCAATCTCAACAATCATCTACTGTTTGTTTTCTAATTCTCTCTCTGTATAATATAGAAAGAAATACAAATCAACAATGGAAAAGACAATTCACCAATAATCAGCACTTTTTTTGATAAGAACTTTTTTTGAGTCAGAGCTAACGTAATTTAAAAAAGTCTTTATTAAAATTTATCACCTAAACCAAACCCTGGATCTATTCCTTTTCCCAATATGACGAAGGGATATATGTTGACAAATTATTTCCGCATGCTCCCAGGTAGCTTAAATACCAGGATTTAACAAACCAGTCTACCTACCAATTCAGCCATTGACAGTTTCAAGGTTTCTTTCAGATGTTGATTTTTATAATAAAGAGGAGTGGTGCATGAATAGAAACCAAATCAACAATCGATAAGTCAATACCGCTTTCATCCACCCAAAAAAGATAAGTACAAGTCGACTCGGAAGTCGAAAATTTCGCATAATATTCGAAATGAGAAAAATTGACCATAAAATAACGAGGTCAAGCAGGGGGGGGGTATCTGCTGTACAACGACGTGTTAAACGTGATGCTTGAAGAATATTGTACACGAGGTTGTAGCATTGAGTTTAAAGCCCGAAACCTTCAGGTTTTTGCCTTTATCAGGCAAGAAAAAGTGCATTTTTGACGACATATTGAATGTAGCAATTCCTTTGTTTACGATTGATATTTTTTCGAAATTTAGCGGTAAATTTTAGTTTCAATCTGTCATTTGTGTAAAAACCAGGCGAGCCGCTCAAGGCCGCGCAAGTTTGGTGGGATTTGTTGGCTACAAATCCTGGATATCAAAATGCATGCTTATAGAAAGGCAATGTTATGCTTATGGAAAAAAAACATTATTGACCTTTACAAATCTTCTTAGCAGCATGGGGTCAACCTTCCTCTATCCGTTAACAGCCGAATGCCATTAAAAATTGAAAATGATTTGTTGATGGCCCCTTCAGGAGTGCAATGTCAAGTTGAATATGATTAAAAACTCCAGACTCCAGCATCAAAACAACAATAAGAATGAATAAACTCATTTATAAATTATTCTTTTGTGTTTTGTTGTTGTGATGTTGGAGCTTCATCTACCCTGCCGATGCACC
Source organism: Clytia hemisphaerica (assembly GCF_902728285.1). Classification (NCBI taxonomy): domain Eukaryota; kingdom Metazoa; phylum Cnidaria; class Hydrozoa; order Leptothecata; family Clytiidae; genus Clytia; species Clytia hemisphaerica. The sequence continues at coordinate 214,187 of NW_027104532.1, forward strand.
AGACTGTTGCTCATCTTCTGTTGGATGCTGAAAAGTATTATTAGATTACACCGCTCAAAACTGTCTGCTGTTTGTCTAGTGTTAAGTTGCACAAATTCTTGAAGCTGGACAAGCACCAGACTTTTTCCTTTTTCCCAGCAACAGAGACCTTTTTTCAAAGAGGACGTCCTGTTGAATAATTATGTAGTCCAGCCATAAAAACAATGATAGAGCCATGCATAATTACTGTATCATGCATATTGTAATAATTATGCATGGTTTTATTATTGTTTTTCTGATGGAATACATAATTATTCAGGCCTCTTTGAAAAAAGGTCTATTCAAATCTGGTACCTTGTCCAGTGAAACAAAGTTTTCTCGGTTGACACCAGCCATTTAGAAAATTTGACGTCAATTAAAGTTGAGTGGAGAGGTCTTTTTGCAGCGACAGTCAAATTCAACAAAATCTGAATTTTTCTGAAAATCTATAAAAATCGCTCAAAAATACACTCTATTCCACCATCAAACACTCTACCAGCATCCTGATTCATCACAAATGACGTCCAACCGACAAAGAAACACACCTAACCTGCTTTGTACCGGCAACGCATGTGCAGATGACAAGAATGAGGACACCCTGGCATGTTCAAAATGTAACAGACTAGTTCACTATCTATGTTCGAGGCTACCAGCGTATATGATAACTGCTTTTAACGACGACCGAAGAATACATTGTAACTTTGTATGTCAGAACTGTGTGTCAGTGTAAAAGGATTTGCTGGCCTTGATCCCTAGATCTCAACCTTCTTTAAAAACAGCGGCAGAACTATCGAAACTGAAAGAAACGATCAAAGAAAACGAGAATACGATAAAGAAACTAAAGACAAATAAACATCATCTAATCGTAGAAACACATAAAGAAGAGCTTTCACAATTAAAGAAGAATTTATCAGATGATCCAGCCTTCCATACTGTAGAATATGTCGAGAATAAGCTCGAAAAGAAGTTAGAAGACTTTCGTACCGAAATACTGTCCACCATTAAGGAGGAGCAAAAAAAATCGTACGCTGCAGCCGCTTCTGCTGGAACATCTGCTCCCTCAAATGACAACATAAAAACTGCAGTCAAACAAGTACACGAAGAGGAAGCAGCGGAGGAGAAGGATAAATCTAGACGATCGAATAACATTATAATCCATGGTGTCAAAGAATCGACAGAGGATCCTAACAAGGAGGATGAGGATTGGGTGAAAGAACTTATCGAAAATCTTCGTGTGAAAATCAACACCAAACATATGATGAGACTCGGATCTAAAGCTGACAACAAGAGTAGACCAATACTTGTTACCTTTAAGAGCGAAAAAGAAAAAGAAAGCCTATTTGGAAATCTACATGTCTTGAAAGGGAATGCCAAATACAAAGGTGTCAGCATTTGTGAAGATCTAACCCCCACTCAAAGGAAGGACTTCAAAGACCTTCTGCAGGAAGCCAAGGAAAGAAATCAAAGTGAAACAGATGAAGTCTGGCGAGTCCGTGGGTCATCAAAAAACGGCTTCCACCTAAAGAGGGTAAAGACCAACGGCCCAAATCAACAATAAATTCAACAAAAGAAAAACAAAAAACAAAAAAAACCGTAAAAGAAGTAAGAAGCAAAACCAAAAACATACCAAAAAATCAAAGGACACAACAAGCTAATATCACATCTACCAACAATATCAAAGTTCAAAAAGACATGAGAATTCTCTATGCTAACGCCGATCAATTTACATCTGGAAAATTAATTGAATTACAAGCCCATGTACAGAAAAAAAAACCTCATCTGATTGCAATATGTGAAGTGAAAACGAAAGTAGGCCAGCTGAAACATCTACACGAATACGAATTTGGGGAGTACACGCTCGTTAATCAAACAAATGTTGACACTAACAAGGGACGTGGTATCATCATATTATCGCATAACTCCATCAAGCATTTAATTGTCAGGTCTTCAACAGTTGAATTTGAAGAAGCTTGCACTATCGAAGTTCGTCTTGCAGATAAAGATCTGTTGGTGTTTGCTTGTCTTTATCGTAGCCCAACAAAAACCAGATCGTCTGACGAAAGCAATACCAAGCTGAATTCTCTTGTCAAGTCCATCTCCCTGGACAAGAAGTACTCTCATAAAATCCTCATTGGTGATTTTAACTATCCGACAATCAATTGGGAGAATTGGATCACATCCCATAACGAGGAGAGTAAGGAAGAACAATTTCTGGATGCGCTGCGTGATTCTTTCTTACACCAACATGTCGATGAGCCGACAAGATGCCGTGGATCTGATGATCCGTCGACCATCGATTTAATCTTTACAGATGAAAAGAATCAAGTTCGTGATCTACAGAACCTAAGCCCGCTTGGAAGAAGCGACCATAATGTTCTAGCTTTCAACTTCACAGCTTACACTGAGCGCAAATCAAACTCAAAACGTTATGCGTATAACCTGGGAGACTACGCCACCATGAAACAAGAAGCTAGTGTATGGTCTAGAGAGTTTCTTGAAGGCATAGATCAAATGCCATAAGGGGAAACTTGGAATTTATTCAAAAGTAAGCTGTTGGAGCTTAGGAATATTTATGTGCCATTGAAAGAAATTGATCGTCAGAGTTGGAGAAGAAAAGGATCGATACCAATAGGAAGAGACCTACAGATAGAAGTAAGTGAAAAACGACGACTACACAGGAAATGGGCTAGATCGGTTTGCCCCATTGAAAAAAGACGCAACCGTCAAATCTACATAACAACAAGAAACATAGTGAATCGCATGATGACAAGAGCTCGTCGAAACTACGAACAAAACATTTGCAACAAAGCCAAGTCCAATCCGAAAGTTTTCTGGTCACACGTGCGAAGTAAGATGAAATCTGCTAGCGGGGTTTCCTCTCTTCTAGAAACACCAAAAGATAAATCATCCCTGCGGCACGAAGATAATGAAAAGGCGAATATTCTCCAAAAACAGTTCTGCAGTGTTTTCACTAATGAACCAGAAGGTGAAGTCCCTGATTTTCCAAGCAGGACCGAGGAAATTATTGACGATATCGTCATAACCAAGGAAATGCTATCTAAGAAAATTAAGGAGCTTGATACCAATAAATCACTCGGTCCCGATGAAATCCACCCGAAAATGCTAAAAGAGCTTGTAGACGAGATCGCAGAACCTCTTTCCCGTATAATGAACAAGACCTTGACTGAAAGAGAATTACCTGAGGATTGGAAACTTGCCCACGTTACTCCTATTTACAAAAACAAAGGTGCTCATAATCTAGCAGTCAACTATAGACCAGTGAGTCTAACATCAGTAGTTTTTAAACTAATGGAGTCAATCTTAAGAGAGCATATCACAAGATACCTTACAAACCTAAAGTTGCTATCCAAAAAGCAATACGGCTTCATCAGCAGACGTTCTACTGTCACTCAACTACTGATGTATATAGACAAATGCTGTGAAAGTATGTCGGAAGGTAAAGTCGTCGACTGCATATATTTCGATTTTGCGAAAGCGTTTGATACCGTGCCCCATCGCCGACTTTGCAAAAAGTTAGAAGGATATGGAATCACTGGAACAACCAAAAATTGGATAACATCTTTTCTCAAGGGACGAAAGCAACTAGTGAAAGTGAACCAATCTCACTCAAAGCTAGACGATGTAATCAGCGGTATACCACAAGGAAGTGTATTAGGACCTCTACTTTTTGTGCTGTATATAAACGATCTTCCTGACAAAGTTGTTTCCGACCTATTACTTTTTGCAGATGACACGAAGACATTCAAAGAGGTCAATTCCATCAATGATTCTCTTGTCATTCAGAAGGATGTAGATACATTGAATGAATGGTCTAAAGTTTGGCTCTTAAAGTTCCATCCCGATAAATGTCATGTTTTAACACTTGGAAAACTAGCTAACATAAAGCACGCACATCCTTATTCTCTCGCTGGTAATCAACTGGAGCATGCTTTCGAGGAGAAAGACTTGGGAGTTTTGGTGGATGCTGAGCTGATGTTTGAAGAACATATAGCCAAACAGGTAAACAAAGCGAATTCGACACTTGGTATTATCAGAAGGGGGTTTGATAATCTTACTCCAAAGACCATAACGACACTATACTCCGCCTTTGTGAGGCCGCACCTTGAGTACGCGCAGTCAGTCTGGTCACCCAAACTATGCAATAATGTTAACATGCTCGAGAGAGTCCAAAGACGAGCTTCAAAACTTATCCCAATATATCGACACCTCCCGTACAGTGAAAGGCTAAAAAGGCTTGGATTACCAACCCTCGAATTTCGGAGACAGTTTTGTGATATGGTGCAGGTCTATAAACATCTTTCCTTTTACGACAAAGATACTATACCTTCAAAACTAATCAGCCGTACACGTCCTAAACGAAGACATTCCAAAGAGCTTTTACCAACCTTTGCTAATGACGGCTTCAATGGACCCCAAACTAAGTCGTTTTACTATAGATGTGTGCCAACGTGGAATAAACTACCAAGAGAAGTTGTATCCGCACAATCGATTAAGTCGTTTAAAGAGAAACTGAATGATGCATGAAAAACCACCCACAAAAATTTGTTACAAGAAGAATGTGAAAGAAGATCGGTTAGAGGCCCATCGTGAGCCTAGCTTGTAAATCTGTATAATAATAATAATAATTTTGTGTCCGGTGCTTCAGCGAGGCTGCTGTGCTGGCAGGGTCGTAACCTTAATTAACCTGGACATAGTGTCCTATGAATACAAAGGTCTATTCAAGATAGACCTTTTGCTAGTCAGGATGTTGAATAATTTAAAAAGACCAGCCTCAAAACAATGATTAAGAAAAATAAATGCATAATCAGAATTAGCCTGGATATCCAAGCTCAAAATTTTAGAAAAAATAAGTTTTACCTAAGCCAGACAAAGTTCTAAAGTAAAATTATAGAGCTTGGTTCATCTAGAAATCAGGTGAACCCCTGTTGACAGATTTTCCTGCATGAATCCCATGGCTGCAAATAAATATATGCACATAATGACACGCATAATTTCAAGATGGTACCCCAGCAGTGATAAATCAATTTAGAATGGCAGCCTTGACCATAAAATATAGACAGTGTGGTGGAAAGTCTGTTAGACAGAAAGTGCACAGTGATTTTTGGAGATTTTTTTTTTTCAAAATCCAACCCAAAACAGCACTACAAAAATTGGCAAACAAAAAAGAAGAATTGAAGCAAAATAAAGATATACTTTTAGTTCTTTACACGATGCAACCAAGTCATTAAGAAGATTAAAACAAGAATATCTAAGCAAGTGATTGAAAAAGAGTTTTTAATTAATCAACAGGACATCCGGACTAGCAATAGGTCTATTTAACATTCTCCCACTTGCTACAATCAAAAACTTTTTCCAACAATGACCAATGGTGGATAAGATATACTGTAGATTGATTTCCACCTTCACATGTTATGGCCAGACAGTGTCAATCGAATGAATCGAACGCCGAATCAATTGAATGCAATAGAATATTAATCGAAATCGAATATCACCAAGGATTTGCCGTTCGATTGTACTGATTATGTTCGATTACACTCGATTGATTTAAAGGCTCTGACCATAGTCCAAAAATTGATTTTGTTATTTGAACATAAAAGTTATATTTCAGGTTCCTTAACACTTTTAACAAAGAATTGCCTTTATAAATTGCTTTTTAATCGAATCCCTTGAGTAATTAAGAATTTAATTGCAAAAATGACGTTATGAACTTTAAAAAGATGTTAATGATATGTTGCATCACTCTCTTTTACAAAAAGTGCTTAGTTTTAATGGGTAAATAACTTTGTTGTTTCAAAATTTCTTTACACTGTCCGCAAAGAATTGAACTATTTTAAATTTTGCGGAAAATTTTTCTAAAAAGATGTGTCAAAAGTTATGACTGTTTTTTGAGCAAAATCCAGATGAAAAATTGATGAAAAACCACTATTTTGAAGATTTCGAGACAAAGAAGCATTTACAAAAATTTTCCGCAAAAATTTTTATTGTTCGGTAAAAGATACACCATCTACTGCGAAAAATTTTTCAAAATGTTTTTTCTTCGCCGAAACTAAGCTCTTCAAAGTTGAAATACTCTTCCTCGCAAGAGTCTTCATTTTCTTCTTCATCAAATTTTTTTAATGCAATTTTTGAATTTTCATATTCAGGAATAGTTTGTCTAACAGAAAATGTATAACATGCCATAGTTTTGTTGGTTACATCAGTCAGAAAACACATTTTAAACACGGCAATTATGAAGAATTCACTATGGTCAGAGCCCTTAATTGTATTCGATTTTATTCCCTATCGTACTGTATATACTTACGCGCTTGGTAGTCCACGCTAAAAAAGCTCTAAAGAAGTGATCCAATTTAATTTAATCCCAATCAAACGTTTTACTCGAACGCAATCGAACACACAATCGAATATTACCAAAAATCAAAAAGTTTGTGATCTATATAACCACAGAAAGCCCTATTTCCACCAAACAGCGCTTGAGGTACAGATCAGCAGGTACAGGTGAATCATAAATTGAAAAAAGATAAATTATTTTAAAAATGACGTCATTTTCTACATTTATATATGCAAAACCATGCAAATCTATTTCGGCAATCTATGATTTGTATAAAAAATGGCTGCTTCCATATGAATGCGATCAACGACGAAAAGCTCTATTCATCACCTATCAACACCTATGACTAATTGCTAAAAAATATTATACCTGTGTTTTTGTATTGGAGGGTTCTGTTGTCAGTTGTTGTGGGGCGGGGTGTGGTCAATACGTCGTTGTATTTCGCTGCAGATTAAACTTGCAATAGGATCTATTTTTCTATATGTTCACTGAATACAACGACTAGTTCCAAGAGGCGCTATTTACTAAATAAACGGTGGAGTGCTTTTTATACCGCGGCGGAGTGCTCACTAAAAACAGCGCACTCACTCTCGCGGATTGGAATAAAAAAGTAAGACAAAACTCTGTGCTTTTTATGCTTTATTATTATTTTTTTTTTAAACTAAATTCAATTAACTCAAATCAAAACAAACTTTTTTTGTAGAAGCCAAAAAGAAAAATGTTTTCAAAAAAGCAACAATTTTTACTAAACACAAAATTATATGTATTTGTTCATATTGATCTTTAATTTTGCTATAACAATTATACAAGGTGAAAAACGAGAATGAAAGGAAGTTGAATGTTGCGGTTAAAGAATTACAAGCTAGATGTCAGGGATACGTTAAAGAAAGGAACCATGTTGCCGATACAATTCAAGCTCAATTTTTAGCGCTGGAAACTAAACTTACCACTAAAATCGAAGCTACAATGAATGCGAAACCTATAGATAACAAAACGAAACAAATTCAAAGAAAAGTTTTGCCGAAATCACGAAAACCAATGACGAGTTAAATATATCCAGCATGAAACAAATACTTCGCAGCGAAAAGGTCGAAGAACAAATGGAAGAACAGAGAAAGCAATCAAGGGAAGCTAACATCATCATCCATGGAGTGGAAGAGAATGGCAATAGAGATGAAAATGATTTCGTAAACGAACTCCTAAACGACGTTAAAATAAACACAGAGCCAACTTACGTCTCCCGTATTGGTAAAGAATCAAATCGTACACGACCAATCAAAGTTGTATTTAATGGCGGGCATGTAAAATACAATTTTATGAGAAACTTAAGGGAATTGAAGCAGTACGACAAGTACGCCAACATGAGCATCACAGACGATTTAACAATAATGGAAAGAGACCAAGTAAAAGAATGGAGAAGTAAAGCAAACGAGAGAAATCGAGCAATGCCGCAGAGTGATTACAAATGGAGAGTGCGAGGAAGTCCTCAAGGAGGATTATATTTAAAAAAGATATTTTGTAAAACAAGATCGGTTTAGTAATCTTTGTAATATTCCAAACCAATGTATGAGCGATTTATAGAGGCCCATGTGCATGCACGGTGGCCTGGAAATCTGTAAAACATTATTATTATTATTATAAAGTACCTACATAAAATTACTTCCAAATCCAAGTAGATTTTTAAATTGGCAAAAATCCAATCAAAATTTTCATAAATTTTCAAACTGTAGATTTGAAAGACTTTCACTAACAACACAAAATTACAAGGTAGAAGTCTGCCGGGGGCACCTTGGCGAATAACCGGGACGTGCCACGCTGGAGTTTGAAAAGTGGACCCTGTGAGATATGAATGTTTGTTAAAAATTGGGACCCTTTCAGAACGAAAAATGATTTGATCGAAAAAAATCAAATATTTTCCCACTTTAACCCTGTAAATTGGCAAAAGTGACTTAAAGTAGACGAAAAATTCAAATATTGTTAAATTTCCACCCTAAAAATTGTCTACATCTTGAAAATTTTAGTAAATTTTGGGACCATATCAGATATCTCAAGAGTCTGAAAAAGGGACCCTGGTCAGCGGCATGTCCCCGTACTTAATTTTGCCTAAGTGCCCCCCCCTGGAAGTCTGTCAGTAGTGAAAACCCAAAACATCCTCGTACATCTACCATTTAGAGTCAAAGGTAGTTAAATCCAGCTAAACGACAGGCATCCGAAAGCCCAGGAAACCAGTCATCTCAATGTAAAATGTTGTTATTTTCATTCACAAATAGAACCAAGATGTGTTTCAGTGGTCAGCTTGTCAGAATATTGTTTCCACGTAAAAAGCATTCAATTTTTAAATTCCAAATTATCACTTCACTTTTCATCATTTCTACACCATATTGCACCACCAAAAATGTTATATAAATACCAACCTTACTTTCCATCTTAATTTTTGAGGATTTCTGTAACCATTTCGGAGTTACATTCTCTGGGATAAGGTTATCAGGTTTAACTTGTACCCATAGAAAAAAGCAGTGATCTGTTACCCAATGAATGTGAGCATATTAACATATTGAACATTCCCTGCAAATAGTATCCTGCATGCAGTCAATCTCAGCTGTGTCATAATGTCATAAATATTGCACTTGTACTATAGATTTACCAACGTGCCAAGCTGACAAAATTTCAAAGATCCCCCTGGTAGAGATTTCTGGGAATTCCTATGGAATTCCTGGTGAAATAAAAACTCAATTTCCAGGATTCCCTAGAGTTTTAGGGAGCAAATTTACCAGGAATTTACTAGGAAATTTCTAGGGAATTTCTAGGACCATGTTGAAAAATTTAAAACAATTCTAGGAAATTTCTAGGGATTTTCTAGGGTGTGAGATTCTATTAAAAAAAGAGACTCTCAGTTCTAGGATTTCCTAGGAAATTTCTAGGAAATTCCTGGGAAAACCTTGAAAAATGAACTGAAATACAACATTTTTATGAGAAAAATCCTAGGTGTATAATAATAATAACCATCACATAAAGAAGGTCTGTCTTTTGTAAACATTGGATAAGCCTGAAGATCTTGCTATAATCTACAGGATCTTCATAGTGTTGAGAAAATGACATACTATAAAGTTATCAGCTTTTGCTTATGGTTTTTAATCTAACCTTATGCTTATGACAAATTGGTCCAGGAAATGTACACCAGAAGATTAAGGTCGGAAACATTGCTAACCAAATAAAACATGAAAAATACCTTTCTACATAGGAAATATTGGTAAATTTGCAGATTTCTCGTTACCATCCAGCATTTTAGCCAACTGCAGCAAACATGCACCCCCAATTTCCAAAATCAAATTAGCTCTTTTGATTTTTCATTTATTTTTCTGAAAAGAAAAAGAAGTTACACATAAAGCAAAACAAAACACAAGATTATATATGGTACCAAAATACAGAATGTTACACAGAAGAAGAAGAAAGAGAAAGTTATCTATTTGGCATAAATTTTGTTTTTTATGATGATGCTATTTTCTCTTCTTTGGCTCTATCTACACTGAAAAATCTCCTAAACGAAAAATAACCCTAATGCTAAGGGATTTCGAGCTCAAAAATGACATGAAAGAAGATACTATGTACAGTGTAAAGGAAGTTTACAATGTGTCATACATAGTGTCTCCCCCCCCCCTTATAAAGGGGGGGGATTCTGATTTTGGCCCTTTTTTAAAGTATGGGGGAAAATGAAAAATTTGAAATTTGCTGGGGGGAAATAAAGGGGGGGGGCAAACCATAAATTTAGGAGATTTTGACTGGGGGAACTTCACTGATCTCAAGGTGATCTTGTTGCCAAAACTGTTTAAGCAATAAAATCAGCAAATCTTTTGGGATTAAACCAACTTTTCAATACAATTTCATTTTTCCAGCACTTTCAAGCTATTTTTTCAAGCTTTCCAAAAATTTCAAACTTGATTTAAGGCATTTTTATGTTAACCATATGGGGGAACGCCAAAATCTTCAAATAGCTGGGGGAATTAAAAAAGAGGGGGGAACCGAAAAATTTTGAAATATGGTGGGGGAAATAAAAGAGGGGGGAATGGAGAAAAAATTTGATTTTTTTAGTGGGGGAACCAACCCAGGAGGACACTATGGTCATATGAATAATAAACCAAAATAAATAAACATTACAAAAAACACAGATTAAACCAAATCTAAAATTGAAGTATTGGGTGTGTAGAGAAGACAACGTAATACTTTATTAATTGACGAACCAGTCTTGATTAAGTTTTTGTGGTGAAATCAAAAAGCTACTGGTTGATAAATCCAGGCAAAAAAGGTTCCAACAATGAGGCATAAAATCGAATGGGGAGAAGGAGAGTTCAGCAAAACCTAAAGTTGTCCAATGAATGGGATGCAGGTGACGTGTGCCAAGATTATGTATTGGTTTCTGAATAACATTTTTCTATTTCTATTCTATTCTTTCGTATTCTTTCTTCTATTCTCTTCTATCTTTTTTAATCTTTTTTCAGTTTCTTAAATAAAATAAATAATAAATAAATAATCTATGTGTTGTGCATCTTGTTTCCGGAAGCTTCAAGTGCTCAGTCTTCTTCTGTTGATCTCTGTTCCTTGATTTGGGTAGTTTCTGACTTGTTCTTGATTGGCGTACAACGTTCTAAAAGCTATTGCGAAATTAATACATAAGAATTTCTATCGTAGTTAAAAAGGTTTTACATGGCTCAACTTTACCCTGAGAGGGATGTTGTGTTTACTTTCTATGAATTTAACATTTACTAACACAAAAGCATAAGCAAATATTCGTTTACTATATAACAGGTTGCGATGGTTTTTTATCAAGACCCTTTTGTTTGAACGAATTGTTTTTTCCCAACTGTAGAGCATGTCTGCAAGTCTTCCCGGGAAAACAAAATTGTCATCATCCTCTCGCATTCACCCACGCCAGTCTTTTCTTTTGGCAAGTTCTTTCAGCGTTTTCTAAATAAACGTTATTATTATGTAATAAAGCTCTTCAAATATCAGATAAAACTAGAATCAAACAGCTTAAGAAAAAGTAGGTATGAGGTATAAGTATAACGTAGGTATATATTATATTGAACTGCTGAAAGAATTTTTTTCACTCATCTTCCATCGTTTCTTTTGATCTTGCTCTTCGTTGTCTGCTGCTTCACTTGATTCACCTGTGTCAATGTTTGTCTGAGATATGTCATACAATATGAACTTATGAACATATAATTATGAATATGAACATTTATTTCAAAATCATGCTGCAACGTGCTGTGTATAGATTATTGTTTGAGTAAGTTTATGTTAAAGATTTGTCCTTCACTCATCCTAATTTATTAACAATGAAGACAAATAATACATAGGCATGTGATGTTTTTCACAATGGTCCTTAATCAGAAATTTCTTTAAAAAGGACATACCTTGTCCTGCATTCAACAAGTTGATACAATTTG